>NW_010118796.1:0-12894 GCF_000699245.1 Pterocles gutturalis
CTAACATTCTGTGATTCTGTGATTCAACAAAATTTGCTTGTAATTTGAGTAGGATGAAAGAGAATTTCAAAGGTTGGCATTCTAAAATTTTAATGTATACATTTTGAAAAATGTATAAAAGTCTGCTCTATAATCAAGCATTAAACTTAAAATCACTTTAAGCATCAAAATTATTAGTTGTACCTTTAGCTTTGAATGCCTAGTAAGTGACCACAGTGGCTTGTGTGTACTTTCTTCACTTTGCTTACTGTTTAACTTTACTGAAAAGGATGTTTATTTTTGGTTTGCTGAAAGCAAAGCGTTTATCTTTGTGATGAAGGCGTAATGTACCATTGGACTTTATGTAAAATAGAGGCATTTGTAGACTAGCATTCCTAGTGATGGGCCCAGAAAGTCAGCACATGCTACGTGGCAGGAGCACGAGGAATATTAGCCACAGGGTTCATGCAGCACAGATTGATACCTTGCTTCCTGAGATGTTCCTGGTTTTCATTTATTTAGCTTGCTCCTATTTCCAGAGGGTCCAGAGTGTTCCTTTTAATTTCATTACATGTGCCTATCCTCTTCTCCAGTGGCTTTGCAGGGCACTCTGTTTTGGTCACTCATTTTAACATTTCAGGTGACGATATTAAAATCATGAAAGACTAGAGTAGTGTTGCTTTAATTGACCGTGTTCCCTTAAACTGATTAGAATGCATAGGACATTCATTTTGATACATATAACATTTGGTAATTAAATTGTTGCCTTTAAAATGTAGTTAAAATTTGTGCTTTTAGCTACTGTCCTTAGGTAAATTTTTGTGACTTTTTTCTTTTTTTTGCTTTCCAGATATAGAACGTGGTCTCTCAAACTGGATTAAAGAAACCTGTTGATATTTTTATTTATACTTTTTTATTTTTGTATTTGACTTAAAGTGCCATGAAAAAAATTGCATATTGCAAGGTGGTCCTTGCCACCTCTTTGGTTTGGGTCCTTCTGGATATGTTTCTGTTGCTGTACTTCAGTGAATGCAACAAATGTGATGAGAAAAAAGAACGAGGCCTGCCTGCTGGAGATGGTAAGTTTTGTGCTTGAGTAATCTTTAAATTACGCTCATTTAAAATTCTGCTCCTTTTGAACATTTCATTCTTTTGCCCCAGAAATGTAGAATTGCATCATCATTTAACATTGCATTCAACTTTGTGAGAAGTTCAGTGCTTCTTTGAATTACTAGGAAATTGGCACGTTGCCTGAGATGTATGTTGCAGACTTAAATGCTTACTCAAGATGTAGAATTTTAAGCACTAATGCGTATGAAAAATAAAAAAAAATACGTAACAGGCAGTTCAGGAATGTAAGCTATGTTAATGTAGTCTAAAGCATGTTCTAAGTTTCCACCAGTGAGGAGGCAAAGGCACTGTTGACTTCACTAGACTTAGTGGTAAAACAAACCAAACTAACAACCAACTTGCCTGTCCATGTGCCCCACAAAAAAAACCACCCCGCCCCTTCCTCCCTGCCCCCTCCCCCTAAAACAACCAAACCCAAAACAAAAAACCAAACCAAAACAAAAAAACTCGAAATTTGGCCAGTGACTATAGCAATAAGGGACAGTGAATGTTGTGATGGAAATAAGTTTATGAAAATAACTAGAATAAACTTGCATGTGAAAGTGACAAATATGAGGGGTTGGGTGTGTATATACACACATATATGCACATGCTTATGTATGTAACTTTTTCTTTGCAATAGGAGCTGTATTGTTCAATACTAAAGCTCTTCAGATATGCTTTCACTTTTTGTTACTGCCATCTTAGTTTTTGGATGCCAGTTAGATAAGTTGAATGTGGTTTTTTGAAAGCCAGTACCATTAATGGTGCCAACTTTATTTTAGGAAGGTCATCATAGTTGGTCACGTGGGAGAAGGAGTTGGTCCAGGGAGAATTCTCATCCCTGAGAGGCAGCTGCTGCCTCCAGTTCATTTGTGAAACACCTAATTTTGTAGTATGGTGTCTCTCCCACTGGAAAGGCTGTGTCTGTATATTTCACTTCTGCTATAGGAAACTTCTGCAGTGATGCTCAATGTTAAGTCTGATCAGCCAGCTGTACTCAAGATTAGTTAATATCTTTCATCCCAACAATCTCTTTCACCTGTTTCATCTGGTTTGGACAATTTTGACCTCCCTGCGAAATTTTCTCAAATGTTTTAATAACAGTGTTGCTCTGTTACAGAATAATACTGGGGAGATATTTAGGAAACGTTAGTTTTGTTTTCTTTCTTTTTTTCCCATGATGAAAACAGGCTGATGAATCTCCAAAGAGAAAAACTGTGTATAGAAATGTGTAGTTTCTGTGCTTAGTACCTCTGAACTGTTGTTTTCACAACTGCATGCAAACATGCAGAAGGGACTTAAATTTTCAGTTGCTTGAATTTCATCTTTTGGGTTTCTTTTTCAATAAGTGGAAAAGAAAGTGACAATAAAATTAGTTAGGGTTATGTAGAAAGTTTGTCTTTTACAGGAACTCAGTCTTTTTTCTTTTTTTTTTTTTTTTTTTTTGTCTGCAGAAGTTGGGAAATTTTCTTTAGAATAAGGTGATGCTGATACTGTGGTGCTAAGGAATGGATCCACTTTTTGGATTCCCAACAAGTTTTTACCTGATGCTAAGCAGATTACTTTGCCAGGCTTCTTCAGAGTTGTCTTGCAAACAGAATTTTTCTTTTTTGTTCTGTTGGCAAACAGCAATTGGATTCAATATATATCAAACTCTGTTTGATAGATTGATGATGTTGAAAGTTCTGGTGACTTTATACATAAAGTCATTGGAAGGTCCTTCAGGTGAGGGAAAATCTGCAGTTTTTAAAGACTAGTATATGATTTCCCTATGCCACATCAGTTTTACTTAGTTGAGTACAGTCTTCATTCTGGCTTTTCCCTAACCTATGTGTGTTAAAATCCCTGATAATATTTTTAGTATCTTATTGGCTTGTAAACAAACCAACCAACCAACCTCAAGCCAAACATACAAGCAAAACTTTGTATGTAGTTTTGTGCATTTTTGTTGTTGCTTTATTTTTTTTAAACAGTAGTAAGGTACATGCAGAAATACATCTGCTAGAAGCCATGGTTGTAGTTGACACTTCCTTTTAACCTAGCTGCATGCCTGATTTTAGATATTCATACTTGTTCCAGTTGTTCACTGATTTGGAGTCTGTAGTGGAATTATTCTCACTCCGAATGCATAGAATCTCCTCAGATAACATTGAGGCTATTTTTTCTGTGAAGCTTTTATCAAAATCTGCTTTTTAGCTTCAGTTTTTTGCCCCCTATTAATTTCCATAATTGATTTAGTTTCTTGATGCAGCATGAATTATGTAAGTGTTCTGAATTTAGTAGTCTCTTTGTCCATGTCACTCTGGCATATAGCTTCTCTTTGCAATTCATGGAAGAATTCCATGGCATTTAATGAACCTACTTGATATACGAGTAAGTTTTTCTGAAGAATTTGTAAGTTTATTTTGGGCTGTGCTTGCTTAGTTGGAAAAATTAGTCTTTAGATAAAATCAGCAGGAGCAAGGGATTTTGAGCATAATTTTGGACAGTTCAGGCTTTCATGAAGTCAGAAGGATGTTTTCCTTAGCTTTTTAATACAAAAAATGGAAGGAGTTCCTTTTTTTGGAATGAGACTTAGAGCTCTGGTCTAAGTTGCCTTTGGGAAGAATCTTTCTCCTTGGTATTGATGCCATAAGATACTAGCATCTTAAATCATGAGCTTCAGCTTATGTGTCTAATATTGGATTGTATGTATACCACTGATACATTTTACAAATTGCTCAAAATAAGAAATAATAAAGGAATGTGAATCTGTGGAAAAATCTGTGTACATGATTATGGGGAACTGTAAGATGAGGGGGAACTGTAAGATGAGTGGGATAAAGGTCTTTGTGTCCACTATCACAGAGATTGAGGGCTGATAGTTGAAATTATGGAAATATGGAGAGGAGGGGAATAAAAGGTAAAGTAGAAAAGGGACAGGCACTTACCAGGCTGTGAGTAAGAGAGCTGAGGTAGAGATGTTTGGGAAAAGGGGGCCTGGCATGGTGTCTGGGTAGTACGGTACTGGGGAATTAAAGTGATACCAGAGGAGGGATAGATGGAATCTAGTGGCACTAGTTTTGTGGGATGGTTTGGCTGTAGGCTGAAGCCTTTGCCCTCCAGCCTCCAGCATGGTAGAAGAAGACAGTAGTAGCTTCAGGAGGTAGCCTGGGGAAGTGGGATCAGAACATGGGAGCTGGGAGGGAGCCAGCACTTGTCCTGGCTGATACTGCTGCTCTTTCTCCCCACCATGGCCACCCCAGAGAGGGGGGAGTAGGTTGGGGGAAGCTCTCTCCAGTGCTCAGTTTTTGAGGTTATCTGACCTATTCTGAGCTACCTAACTGACTTGGGTGGTGTACCCCCCTTGCCCAAACTGTCACAGCTGTTCCTTCTGTTGGCATATCTTCTGGGTGGTGGTTCCCTTTTTGTGATTACTAGTTGTTCATTAGTAAAATTGACAGAGTAATAGCTGATGATGGAAGGCTGTTGCTGTAGGTTTAAAGGTTGTTGGAAGGAAAATCACTGAAACTTAGTAAGCATCATCCATGTTATGCAGTAGTTTTTTCCAAGCCTGAAATACATAGGATGTTAAGTTGAGCACTGCCGTTTCCAGGTGGGGATTCAGCATTACAATTTAGATTTCACAGCCTGGAACAGAACTGGTAAGTGTAAACAAGTTCTAGACTTTAAAAAAGGGTTCAAGCTATTCTTTAACAATACAAAAAGGGACCATTCCTGTACTCTGTCTTATTTCTGTAAGAATCCTGTATGTCAGCTCTGAGGTCTTGACTTGAATGAAGATCAAATGAGTACTTCATTACCCCCAGTTATAGGCATTTTAAAGGTATGACTGCAAAGGAACTTCTGGCTTTGCAGTTTCTAAATAAACTTCAGAACTCATCCTTCCCCCCCCCCCCCCCCCCCCCCCCCTCTTTACTTCTGGCTTCTCAAAAACCCCTTTTCTTTTTAAGGGGTATCCCACTTAGAAGCCCTGCAAAAAAATAATTTGTTTCAGACCTAGGATTGGTATTGCCGAGAGTCTTGTGATCTCAGCTGCTTGCTATTTACACTCTCTTCTTGGGGCAATCACAAATTTAAATGAGGACCAGTCATTTTTGTCAAGTGTCAATCAAGGCCTTTTGTTCTGAATTTCAAACTCTTTGGTAAAGATGGAAAGTCCAAATTGTGCCTCAGTTCTGAATATTCTCATCTGCATAAAAATTCCTAGGAAAAGTGAGCAGGTTTAAGATATAAAACACAGATTTATAAACCACAGACTTAATTTTTGAAAATAGGAACTGTTCATCATAAATCAGTCTTGTTCTGTTAAGGCTGAGCTGTCTGTAACAGACAAAACTTCTCTGAACAACTACCTTTCCAAACAGCTTTCTTGTAATTGTGATGGTTCCTCCAAAGTGACTGAACTTGGTGTTTCGGTCAGTTTGGCATTGTTGTGGCCCCTTAAGTTGTGTCAGGGAAGAATCCATCTGGCTTTAAAAAAGTGGTCTTAGATTTTGAAGTGTCTGTTTACCAGGCAATATGCCTGATGAATAAAAGGAATTTGTAGTCCAGACAGAGACTTTTAACGAAGATCCATAAGAGATCAAGCCCTCTTTGAAACTGATGGTTTACTGATACAAATGAGAAATGTCGGGAAAAATAATAACAGATTTCCTGTTGGTCCTTAAGTCATTCATTTAGCTCCAAACTTGTAGCTGTAAATTAAATTTCTGTTTGTTAGAAGTACATCATCAGTACATATCCACAGTCCTTCAAAGGAAACACCTTTTCATGGTTAACTGACAAAAGAGCACCGTGGTTTGAATTTTTAACAATGCCTATTAGTCATTTTGGGAGAATGTTGTTGGTTTGTGTTTATATGAAAGCTACACACTTTTGTGGGAAAATGGATTACTGTAAATGCAGAAACCCGAAAGAAGATGGTTAACTCTTCTTGGAAAGTTCTCTCTGTGCTTGCACACCAAGCTTGCCTGTCTTTGCATTTAGTGAGTTCTGTAGAACATCTGTGGATCTAGTTAGCTGTTGCTGGATTTTTCTGCTGGAGGAGGGAGTACTTTATTTAGATAAAATGTTAATCAAGTAGTATATATTTGCTAATGAAATTTAAAAATTCGACTGATGAATTTGTGGAATTTATACACCTGGATCCAACTCACTGATGTGCTAAACCAGCATCTAACAGCTATATCTGCAAACGTGAAAGATGAGGTTTTGGTTAATTTAGCTATTCAGTTTAACTGGTTTAGTCAATGTTGAGAAACAACTGGAAGTATAAATGAAACGGGAAATTATTTTTTCTTCTAAATAGCAAATATGGTAGGATAAGACATTCACTCTTGAGAGTGCTGAAAAACATGGTGAATAACTTTTTTTTAACATATAACTATATTCTGATAGCTTCTGTTTCATCAATTTAGGTGTGTTGAACACACATAATTTAATAATTTTCTGTCCAATATATATACTAATTGCTATACAGTTAATAAAAGTAGTTACGGTAGCTCACGTAATAAAACCAAGCCGAATATCTGAAGTTTAGCCCAAATAATTGTCTTATTGTATACCATAATTTTATGTTGATTATCCCCTAAAAGGCACAAATTCTAGTTTAAAAGGGTATGCATTTACAAACCAGCAAGTTTTGATGCAGGTTCAACCACACTTTCTTAGGAGACAAAAATGCAAAGCAAACTGCTCATTTTAGCCCATGGTAAAAACAAGCACTTAAATCGGTCTGCTCAGGATCTGCTTCGACATACTTATTCTATCAATTTTTAGTGTATGAGTGGCTGGCTGGCAACTTCTAGTATTACATAGTTCAACTTGCAGTCAAGGGGAGTTTGGTAAAAAGAAAACATCTCTGTGGTGGGAGAATTTTCTCCGCTAAATGTTACTTCATTAATGCAGCGAGTGCAGTTGCTTCAGGTACTTAAAAATGAAAGTTTCTCAAGGAACATGTTGTACTGGTAGTAGATTAATCCTATATTCAAACTAGCAAAATGTTTCAGTTATTAGTAAGTATATATTTTAAGTCATAGTGTTTCAGGAGGGTTGGGAGGCTTGGGTGTTTTGGCTTTTCTAAATTTTATTTTTATTCTTTACTTGGCTGCTTGCTCTTGGCATAAGCTTTAGTTACACTGTGCTGTCCTAGATGCGGATTAAAGATAATTTGAAACTAGGCTTATTACTGAGGGCTTTGGTGCCTTTATTTTAAAATACTTCCTGTTCCTGTGTTTAGATTTTAAATTACTACTTTTTAAATTATTTTTTTAACTGAATTTATAAAATATTGATATATTTCAGATTCAGTATTTGAGCATTTAAAACATTTCAGTTCAGGAGAAAAGTAAAGGGGTATTTGTAAAGGAGATGAACAGGGTTTTTTGAATGTTTTGGTTTTTCACTTCTTTTTTTAATAAACCAAATAATTCAAGAGTCGGGATTCTTTTTCTCCTCCCCTTCTCCCTCATCAGTTTGATCAGACATTTGATATTTAACATATCTTTGGTTTAAACATGTCAACTGTTACTGTTTTGTTTCGAGTACTAATGTTAAACTCTAAAATGTAATTATGTTGATTGAAAATAATGCTAGTAAAACCAAGAGAAATTATTTCTAAACTGTAAATGCCAATGTCATTCTGTCAAAATAAAAATGTGGAAATAAATTTTACTTTAATCTTTACTGAAGTCCCTGTAAAGCAAAATTTAACTTTTCCTGAAAAACTTGTGTGTGCAAGAACAACCTGGGATATAAATGTGTTGTTCAGAACTTTTAAGAGTAAAGTCAATCAGGATGTGATGATGGATAGATATAAACCCTTACTGTTTTTTCAAATTAATTGTGGTGTCTAAGAGTAGCGCTTAACTACTTCTGTTATGCTACCAAATATGAAGATCTGTTTCATTTCCAAAACCTGGTGGTTTTAGAACTCTGTTTTAAACAGGAACACTCCTATAGTATAAAATAAAGTATAAACAAACAAAATCAAGTATAAAAGTAGTTACCAACATTTTATTTATTCTTAGTTCCAGAACCCATACAAAAACCACATGAAGGACCTGGAGAGATGGGGAAACCTGTGGTCATTCCGAAAGAAGAGCAAGAAAAAATGAAAGAAATGTTTAAAATAAATCAATTTAATTTAATGGCAAGTGAAATGATTGCACTCAACAGATCTTTACCTGATGTCAGGCTAGAAGGGTAAGTGCTTTATTCTGTATTAATAATGTAGTCTACTGCAATGAAGAATGTGCAAAGAGTGATCCAAAAGAAGAGTTCAGTTCAGTGAGGCATTGCTGTTGAAGTGGAAAGTAGGAGGATTCCTAGTATATAGGTTATTTATTTGTAAAATAAGATTGAACAGCAGAATATCCAGTCTTATTTAACTTTGAATCTGATTACAAGTATGAAGCCTGTTTGGGGAATAGAAATTAATTTGGTTCAAGAAAAAAAAAAGTCAACTTAAGACTTGGCATTTCAGGAAAAAATTACTTATTTGAAAAAATGCATGCACTGCTTGTAATGAGACAGACTAAAACTGCATTATATGAAATAGAAAATATTTGATTATGAGAAATAAATACTCTAAAAATTTCTTACCTAATGAAATGTGCAAAGCCTCATTTAGATTGCATTATAATGTTTTCTAATATTCATCTGGTTTGTTTTTGATCTTGCCTGTGAAATATTGATCCTTTCAGAGCTATTTGAGTAATAAGTAATTAAAAAGAAAATTGTGGCCTTGTTGTAAATAAAACTAAGATTGCTTTACTCTCCTGGGGCTACTCTGGCAGGATAGCTGATGGCTCCCCACACCCCCAACCCCTTTTGTTTATAAAAGGGTCTCTCAAGTTAAATAAAGCTCACAAAGCAAGATTTTCCCAATCAATTATCTGCATTATCCTGCAATAATCAGATGCTATAGAAACACCATTTCTTTGGAAGCTCTTCTGTTGCTTCTGTATATACCAGGCCTATGCTGGATTAATTTGTTTTCATTTCCTACCTCAGAAGGTAATATTAAAAGAATGAGTTGAAGCTCTGACCACTTTTCATTTTTAATGAGTGATAAAGAGCTGGTTTGTAGGTAGGTACCTTCATCTATCATAATGAATGTGATTCTATGTAGCGTGTGAGTTCCTGGTAGTGATGGTGTTCTTAATAATTGAGCCCTATATTTTTGAAAATATTATTTATTAAGTTTGAATTAATGTAACTTTTCAATTAATTTTCACATATATTGTTAGATTTTGTGGTCACTGCTTGCCTGTTTCTCAGTATAGTGGAAGAAGGCAAATCATGAACTTGCAGGGTTTTCTTTCAAAACTGACAAATGTTTGGGGGGGGGTTATATCCTTTTCTCTCTCAAATTATTGCTCTGATTGTGGTTGTAACTTGGCAATGGGATCTTCTGGCATTCACGCAGATTCATATGTAGTGTCTGCCCCTTTTATCACACTTTCTGTAGGATAAGAAATTGCCTCACTGTGAGGTGGTGACTTCTACCAGTTAAGAATTTTTAGTTAGCATTCTCAACTTGTTTTAGCTGCGAGGAAAGTAAGTTTTGTTGGAAACTTTTGTCAAAGGTGGGATACTAATTTGGGGTGATTTCTGTATGTTTTTTTCTGGAAGAGCTGAATGGAAAGAATTAGCAAAACTTTGGGGAAATTATAGTTACAACAGTTGGCTATTTGGAAGGTAAACATGAGTAATTTTTCATTATGACCCTGGAAGTATGAAGGAAACTAAATGACATCATCTGTTTATCAGCATTCGTATTGGAAAGCTTGCATGTATACATCCTACCATTTTTATGGTGTAAGTAC
The DNA here is from genome assembly GCF_000699245.1 of Pterocles gutturalis. Lineage (NCBI taxonomy): Eukaryota > Metazoa > Chordata > Aves > Pterocliformes > Pteroclidae > Pterocles > Pterocles gutturalis. The sequence goes on from NW_010118796.1 coordinate 9,924, forward strand.
AAAGATAAGAAAATAAATTTGTGTATCTAAAAAGTTAACTTATGATTAAGTTTTGTAAAGTCTAGACTTTGAACTAACCAAAAATGGAAAGAGAAATTCTTATAAGCTATTAAAAATTTGTTACCTAAGCATTCCTCAAGTTTTTGCAGACAAATGAACTTGCAATTTTAAAATCAAGTTGAGCTACAGGAAATTTGTCTTGCACACTTGGCCATGCTCTGCAGTTACTGTTTTAAAAGAAGATATGCATTATAAATTTAGTGATGTTGCATTTTTTTTCTCTTTTCCACTTATATGGGCACAAATACTGTCACAAGACTATGTGAAAGTGGACTCTTAGAATAAAATTTTAGGTAAGGTCTCAGAGCAGTGTTGGATTTTCTGTTTTTGTAAATTGCTGCCAACAATTTTAACATTTATTTGTTGTGTGCATTTTAGTAGATTTTGAGAGAAAAACGGTTCTCCCTAAACTCCTCCTTTTGTCATCTTTTCAGTATATACTCTGTAAGGTCACGCTAATTAAGAAGTTGGGGAGCGCGTTAGCATTTCTCCAGCAAATTTGAAAACAATACTGTGTTTACAATGCAAAGGTATCTTAATCTGTATGTGTGTACTAATACTTCTTTCCAAGAACACTGTAGCCATTTTTAGAACTGTGAAAACTATAAATATGCTCCAGTGTTTTATGTATGTCTTATGAAAGTATTTATGTGATTAGTCAAAATATTCACACGGTCAGAAATGCTTTCTGCTGCATTAGTGGGAGTTGCTCTGTTTAACTTGTTCTATCTATATCCGTGCTAACATGGAAATAGTTTCAGGAGAAGCAGAATGGGTAATTTCTAGTCATCCCTTACCACATTTATGTGCTTACAGCACAACTGCCAGTAGCACTTCCAATCAAGGCTTTGAAAAGGTGAAATATGTTCAAAGGTACACTTAGCTGTTCAACCATGTAATTATTTTCTTCACAGGTTTTGTGGTTTGCTTCCTTTAATGTGGCGTGGGGGGAAGATGTGACTATTTTAAGTCCTCCAGTATGTCAGTTCTTCTGAAAAACAGAAGTCTGTAAAAGTTTTCCTTAATGGTCAATCATTCAAAAGCTGGTGGAATTAACTGTGCCAGGACCAATTTGTCATGTGTATTTAATGGGGATGTTGTAACCTGTCAGCTGGAGAGCACCTTTTGAAGTAGTCTACATTATCTTCCGTGTTAAATTTCTGGTCCTGACAAGCTCTCCTGTCATCTGTGTGAAGGCAAGGATGTTTGTGTACCTGCTCAGTCATCAAGTGCTCATAGGTTAATCTCTCTGGATAACTCACTCTGGGCATTATGTTTGTGGTTTGGCCAAGAAATTTTGTTTCCTTAGTAGAGCAACGAAGAGGTGAGCTGTTTTAATAACTTCTAGGCACTTCTTCAGGTCAGGGAACTCCTCAGTACCAAGCATCTACAGAAGTTGAAGTCCGTGTTCTGCTGAACTGTGCCCAGACACGTTAACAGGTTTATTTTTATTCTTTAGCGCAAATTTACCAAGGCACATAGATGCCTTTAACATCATTGACGTATGCCTGAATTGCTAGTCATTTTGTGTCTGTAAGCGGGAACGTTATTCTGCTTATTCTTCTCATTGTCCCAACTAAATTATTTGCTTAACAGGAAAAGCTAAACCAGAAGTAATATTTTTAGCCTGGATACTTCCTCGAGTCTGGACTGGGGCATGTTAGTGTAACTAACTAATATAACTGACAGTGCCACAACCTCTGGAGGGGTGTTGTTGCTGGGGAACGAGCAGCTGGGGAGAGCAGATTGGTTTGAAGTTGTTAAGAGAATAATTCTTGTAAGCATGTCTCATTCTGGTCTGTGAATCAGTTGTCAAAGCGGGAGTTGATTCACAGTTGCCAGGAAAATATGCAGCTGTGGGCTTGACATGACAGGAAAGAGTAAAAGATGGATGATTTGGAACATGAGAGTCTTGCCTTAATTTTGGTGAGGATGAGGGAGGCAGTGAATAAAATAGGTGTCAGTGACTAAAATAGGTGTTCAGCTGTGCCTATGTGTGTAGACTGGTATTCAGGCTGGAAATTAGTGTAGTTAAATGCATGAAATCTGTATGTGTCGTGTGACTTGGTTTTATTCTCAGTGCTGTTTGAGGTGACTTGGAAGCTGTTTCGCAAAATGAAGAATGAGTACTGTGTTCTAAGGCTGAGCTTTCCAGGCTGTATTCTTTATTTAATAATTTGTGGCATATAGAAAACAGTGAAGGAGACATTTGAGCGTGGGAGTTTAAACCCAATTCTGACTTTTTTACACTGGAAGACAGCATATTAAAACACTTTTCCAGGCACAAGTGGTCAAGGCTGGAAAACATGGAGGCATAGCTGGGACAGAATTATGTCATTCATGTAAACTCTGGTCCCCACTGGAACTTAGGATGCAGTGCTAGGAGGGTGTCATATTTTGCAGGTTGACATTTCTTGGAAAGATGATGGGCTTCCCCAAGCAGACTTGCAGCAAGGAGGAGTGTGGATAGCTTTGGGGTACCTTAGCAACCCTTTCTCCAAGTCTGCAGGTTCTGTAGAACTCAGCACAAAAGATCTTGTAATTTTTTTCCTTAATCAGTATAATTTTGCCAGAATTAAGGGTATCAGACATCTTACACCTCAGTTAGTTCTGCATAATATTTGAGATCTTTTAACTGTCCTTTTCTCAAACTGCCTGTATCCAAGAAGTAGGTATGTTGGGTTTTGAGTCGTATAGATAGTGTTAGGGTATAATCAGAGTTTTTAGCCAGATGGCCCTACATATTTGAGTGAACTGGGTCTAAACTCATACGAACTATGACTTCAGACACTTAAGAGAAAAATGAGATGCAGATCTCTGACTAAGGCTGTAATTTTTAACTAGTACAGAAATGTGGTCAGTTTAAGTTATTATTGAAAGCTTTTTTTGCTGAATCAAACTATCCTGCACA
>NW_010118796.1:12925-53592 GCF_000699245.1 Pterocles gutturalis
CTGCTGACAAGCTTAGTTTCACAATTAGGAGGAAGTGGACAATTTTTTTGTTCAGGGGTTAAAAGCCTGTCTTCCAAGTCTAACTTACATGAATATTGTGGAGTTATAGCAATTACACTGGGCTTCTTTCTGACAAAGACCTTCATATGACAAATTCTGTTGTCTCTTTGCTTAGAGCAGTATTTAGAAGTAGGCTTTAGATTTAGGCACTGTTCATTCTATGATAAAATATAAAGCTTTTCAGTTACAGCACTGCAATCTGGTTTTCATATGTGTGCTTTAAAAATGTGTTGTTGATTTTTAGGCCTGAAATATACATGTGAGAATACACTGGAATTTGGATTTTTACCTTCTCAAAACAAATTGATTTCCTGTACACTTTAACATACTTCAATTGAATCATAATATGACACATTCATAAAATTTACACAACCCCTGTGTGAGGAAAATAGTTTGAGTAAACCTATTCATAGTAAAACTTGTAAAGGCACAGATGCAAGAGCATGCTCTTGGAACTAATATGTGAGACGTTTTCTGGTTTTTTTAAATGGCAGCACTTGAAGTTTTTACTTCTGTGTGAGGCTTTTGAAGGTGTACTCTTCTAATTATTTTAACTCAGGAGAAGATCTGAGGGGGTAGTTTTATACTACATCTAATCTGGTATAAATGTGGACTGCAGCAAAACAAGTCTTCTCACTGCTTCTGTTGATGCTGATCCTAACGATTGTGGGGCCTTGGCATTCACTGACTGGATGGAGGATTGCACACCAAAAAGTGGAAAAACGTATATTTTGTTGGCTGAATGATTACCAGATCTAGTGCAAAGGAAGAGATAGATGGGACAAAACTGTAATTGTGAAAAGTGGGACTATTTCTTTTGTCAGCAGTCCATAGCTGCACTGGATTAGGTGGAACATAGGGGGGAAAAAATCTTACAGAAAATGTGTACTAGAATCCTATAAGGTCATGGGATTTAAGTAACTCCATAAATTGTGATACATGCTTTGTGAACTTTTGGTATTCATTTAGCTCAGGTCATAGTGATGAAAAAGATAATGAAGAGCAAAGTTGTCAACATAGGTGGTGGAAGACTTCAGAAGGTTATTCAACATTTTGTTACAGGCTAGAAATCCAGGTTGTTAATTAACCTGACATTTGTTAAGGAAGTGTGCTGATCCGATGACCAGCAGTGTAACTTTCAGCAATGTTATGCTGAAAATCTGAAAGCATGTGAGGTATTCAAGACTTTACAATTCTTTCAAACCAGTATATTTTTTCATCTGGCTTTTGTGGTGCATATAGCTTGTTACTGGCCCAGTGTAGAATCAACATTTGGAAATGTTCTTGTTCACGTTGACTTAATGAGTTAGCTGGAAGAAAGGACCTATAAATCTTTTTCCTAGAGAAAGTTTAGAGGGGAAAGAAAGTCACTTTAAAAATCAGCTTGCTTCCTGAAAACTTTTATTAATATATATAAGCATATATATACACACATATATGCATACATATATACTTGTGTGTGTCTGTATATACACACAAACACTTGGCAATCTCATTCTTAGTTATGAGTGTCTTGCATTTTGGATGAGCAGCCATATCCTGAACTTTATACAAATTGATAGGTCAAGTATAATAATTTGGCTAGAGAACTTGAGGTTCAGTTTGTCTTTGAGGACGGAATGGTTCTTGCTTCTGTCAAGAGATGCTTTCCTGTGATCCCTTCCAGCATAAGGAAAATAGTCAAATGCAGCTAATTATTTTTGTGAAATTCTGCTTGAATTCTGTAACCACAATGGTTTTAAGGACCATTTTGGATTTTGTTTCCAGGGTCTAAAGAAGATTTCTACTTGACTCATGAGATAATGCGACCTTTCTTATATCCAAATCTTTGAGATCAGAAGAAAGGAAAATTTCATACTCTTGATGTCAGGTAAATTATGTAATACTATTGAAGGGAGACATTAAGCAGGCTGGATGGAAATGTTTAAATAAGAATAAGGGATTTGCCTACATTCAAGTCACCTGTTCAGAAAGATTAATTGCAGTTGTGATATGAATTTTAGAAATTAAGATCTCTTTCTAAACCAAATTGTTCTGATTTGAAGAGCAGCTTCAGGGTAGGGTAAAGTTTTGTTGCAGCCTTATCTGCAGTGCTTTCTCTTTGTGCAGCCACGAGTTAGAACTGTGGTTGCATGCAAAGCCTGGGTAGTGAAAAGTGGTTTGGCATGTTACGACAGTCAGCGATTTCATCTTTCTCAGAAGTATTGCTTTTAGCCCTTTTATCCGTGTTGTTTCTGTGTGAAAATTAGATCTTTATCTATCTCGATTGTCTTCAATTTGAGGGTTTGGAATGTTCTTAAAATTGATGTCAGAAGCAGATTTATTAATATCCTCCTTCATAATGATATAATGAGGCTGCTGCTCATATCCAGGAAAGACTAAGTCAGCGTTTACCAGAAACACACCACTTGACTTGAGTGCTGGTTGTTCTTGCTATAGTATTTTGACACTTTCTTTGCCACCCCTGCTACAGGGCATTATCCTCTGATGGAAATGTAGGTCAGCCTCAGCAGCTTCAGGGTGACTCCGAGTCTTATTTCAAAACTGTTTCCATCCATGATTTAAGTAGAGAGGAGTTTTCGCGTTGGGCATAGCTGTGCCTCAGCTATTACATTAACTTTACTGCAGACTCTAACTTTTGATAAATGGACAGGTAAACAATGGAGTACTGACATTTTATGGCACTGCAGCGATATTCATCAGATGTAAGTAATTAAAGCCTGAGGTTTCATGAGAGAATTTCAGATTTTCTGATTTTCTTCTCTATCAATCTGGAATTAACTTTGGTAACCTCAATAGAAATTAAATGTGTATTTTCAAGTCTATGGATACTGATGCTTACTTCCAGAGGTTCCAATATATTTTAATACTGAAGTGTAGGCTGTTTGTACTGCATCAGTAATATTAAGCAGATTTATTACAGGGGCTGTGCTGTGTAGCATTTCCTCAAAACTTCACCTCTAACATGATTTTCAGGAAGACTTGGATTATTCCTTTTTCAAATTTGAAGTTCTGGGATACAGTTTATTTATAACTGCAGCTTTTATTTATAACTGTTTATAGCATGCAAGATAAAAGATTGCACTAAGTCTGTAAGATGACTAAATATGTTTCTTCCAGTGCCTCACTCTGTTGCTAGTACAGGTTTCAAAAGTGCACTGGCACTGTGGTGTTATACTGCACGTATGAGCTTTGGCCCAAGCTCCCCTGGGATTTCCCAGCTCATCTGTTTAGTGCACAGGAGACACTTTTGCTTGTTCTCCATCTCTGTGCTTTGCCATCGTGCTCTGGGTTGTGTACACTGGGCTAGAAAACAGAGATTGCATACGTGTTTTACTGCTGTTAATGTTTTTGAACCGCTGCAAATTATTGGTCATGCCTTGTTGCTGTGAAAAGCTGGTGGAATCTGGGAATAAAGCTGATATCAAGTATAGCAAATGTGGCTCAAGTAGCATCTAAGCCTATTGGTTTTTGTGTTTAGATAAGCATGAGTGGTCTTGTTTTGAAAATTTCGTATTTTGAGAAAATACTCCAATGTTACTTATCCTCTCATTGTTCCTCTGTGGAGAATAAACTGTTGGCAGCATCAGAAGAGGCAGAGAACTGCTCTGTAGTATTCAGAAATTTAGCATCTATTTCTAATACAGAATACAAATGTGACATCTTTCTAGGGAATGACCTAAATATTTTTTTGTGTTTTGCCTCAGTGAATGAGGTTTTCCTCATTGTGTCTTACTGCATAAACATTATGGTAGTGTATAATTGATTTCCTACAAGACCTGTACCTTGTTTGTAGCTTTTTGGGGTGTGATTCTTTAGCCTATGAAACACAAGTATGTAAGAGCTATCAGGATATTAAATCCCATTTTATTATATTACTTTCAGAAATAATTTCTCATTACTTTGAAGGGTATGCAGACAGATCACTGCAAATATTGTAAATATTTGTCTTTCAACGTATGACAATATTACATGTGTATTGCTCAATCTTGGGTTCTATGAATTATTTCTACGTAAATTGATCCATTAATGCCATTTCATAGTATTGATAAAAAGTCAGATGATATTCTGGAATAAGATGGCTGCACAGTTGCATTTTTTTAAGGCAGTGTTTGAAGTGCTTGTGAAAGTCCCAACAGCAGACTGGAAGGGGTGACATTTGGATAGCAAAGGGCGGCGTCCCCAGTTCCTGGCGCCTCAGCGTCTCTGGTGCTGATGGTGAGGGTGGGTAAGCCTTGTTGATCTCAGCATTGGGCACTGACCAGAGCAGATAGGTATCAGAGAATTTCACCTTCTGAGGAATTCAAATGAAGGATCTTATAAGATCACCTAATAGATTTCTTCGGTCCCTGCAGTGGTGAAGTAAGTTTTTCTCATTCCTTTGCTGGCAGGAGAGAAGAGAGAAGCTTCCAATTCTGCCAGATGTGAAGGAGGGTTGAGAATATATAGTTGTACTGATGTAGGAAGCACAAGATGAAGAGTTGTCTTCTTTCCTTACAAGATTGTGCTGAAGTAGCATTTAAACTCTGAGATTTAACAGCTTAATTTTATTTGGACAGAATTGCCTTACTTTATGTCTCTTCTAGGTTATTTTTACAATGTCTCCTGTGGACTATTTGTACCCTGGACTGAAAGAGAAAGAGAGGAAGAGCAGTTTATTTAGGGGCTCTTCAGATGCATTTGAAGTAGCATCAGGTAGTTTTCAAGTGGCTATGCGTAATCCATTTAATAAAATTCTCCTTGAGTTTTTTTTTCTAAATATCTCTCTATCTAAAATGTGCATAGCTTCTGTATAAGATTCAATTAACATCTTCACAAAAAGTCACAATAATGGAGAAGCAGAACGCAACTCTTAGTTGCTTTTGGCCTTCCATTTTAAAAACTGTTGTAATGGATTTAAAACTTTGAAATCAGGCTACAGGGTGTTAGGGACAACAGCTTGTGTTTATTTTGCTGTCACTCTTCTTATTTAGCAATGTTGTACACACACATGCTAGGATACTTCCTCCTTCCTTTGCTTATAGTCCATTAAACTTCAATTCAAGTTATGAAGTATTTGAACCTGTTACATTGCTTTGTGCTCTTGGGAAGATAAGGAGCTATAAGTAACCGTATAGTTATAAAGGACCAGGCCAAAGTATTTTGAATATATAATGCAAAATTGCAAAAAGGTGGAATTCTGTGAAGAATGTGTATGAGCAGCTTATAGAGGTTGGAGCATAGTCATGTCTTTATAGTCCCGTGGCTCTTTTGTAAAACAGCTTTTACAAGTATAGCTTGTAAACTTAATTTTTGCTGAAATCTGATGGGGCATTAAAGAACTTGGATAACTTTAATTTTATTTCTTATTTATTTTCCATTTTATTTCTTAATTACATGAAAGCAAGAAATCAAATATCAGGGAAGAACACAAGGCATCTGAAGTTGGGGATTTCAGTGCATGGGAGGGAGGCTTGCTATGAAATAAAGAACATGACTGTTTTGAGCATTGGAATGTGTGCATCAAGACATATAGACTAGGCTTTTTTTGTCTTGATTGTATTTTAACAATCTGACCTATTCTTTATCTGTGTCTTTAGGTAATGGGGCAGTAAGTCTCTGCTTGCATTTAAAATGTCTGACATTTTGGGGGAATTTCCACAGTCTAAATAATATATGGAGTCACATTAGCTGAGAGTTTGCATGATGAATGCCATAGATTAAGGAAAGGATGATATATTGCATGTGAAGTAGAAGTTTTCAGCTGCTGTTTGGAGTCTTCATTAAATTACTGGAGATGGTATGCTTTCATAAATTACTGGAGATGGTATGCTTTCCTAATATTATGCACTCAATTTTAAAACTGTTTGAGGCATGATCCAACAAAAGGAACATAGTGTATTAGTAGGGATTTAAAATTAAATTATCCTTAATTCATATCCTGTGTGTCATATCCCTCATGGTTATATTCTGCTACAAATGTTGCATAACTGTTGGTTGAAACTAATGCTGTATTTTAAATTCTTAATGATCCCTTTTTGTTTTCAAATGAAAGACAAAAAGGATTCTTAATTTAAATGTTAGTAAGAATAAACCATGACGTTTAAATAGAAGGATAATGCTCTAATCACAGGTGTCAACTGTTTTGTTTTATGTTCTGCAGAAATATGTTCCTGGGGGGCGAAGGAGTGTACGTGCCCATCTTCAAAATTAAAACCAGGGGGTTTTATTTGTATGTATTCACAGAAATTTGTGCAAATATAGCTAAAACATATCTATAGAAAGGCAGGTGGAAGGACTATTAAAAATCAGATATTGTACTATTAATTCTTTCTTTTATGCTGCCTGCGTCAATGAATCTTTCCAGAATAACTTCACACCAAACACTTTATTAAGAGAAGCATTCAAAACTTTCCAAGCCAGTTTTGTTATGAAACATCCTTGTGTTAGGCATGGCAGCATTTTACATGGTGGTAAACAAGCCAGTCTAGGGTCACTTGTAAATTGTTACCCCAGAAAGGGTTGATCTCTGAGGGTGAAAACAGGCAAGTCTGGTTGTAGAAAGGAGGATGTTCATCATCTGCAGGACAGGGCAGTGGGAATGCCTTGCAGGGAGGAGGGGTGTCCCAAAAAACTCCTGTAAGCCTTCCTCTTAGTGCTAAAAAGTTCCCCTTCAAAGTCGGATCTTAAATGGATCTTTGACTTGAGACGATGCAATGGTTTATAAAGATTCTAGTCTTTGACCACTTGGCTGGCTTTTATTATACCAATTCATTGATCTGAGCTTAGTAAAATAAAATCTTCTGTAAAATTATTTTAAAAAGGCAAGGCTGGAGATCAGAGGTTTCATATTACAATAGTAGATCCTGTGGCCACCACAGCAAGATATTCCTGGTGAATGACACATTGTCATTGCTTTTCACAGAGAACTGCTAACAGGCCTCTCTCAACTTTTTTTACAAATGTTCTGCCAAAAAGTAGAGGAACAATTCAAGGATTTGTGTTACTGCTGTAGCTGAAGGTCTGCAATCACTCTTATTTTCTGGTCTAGGGTGCAGTGCAGCAAAAGGAATAAAACATTAAAAATTTGGTTTTAAAGTAGCAGAATAGGTTGAACAAGTGACAAACATGGAGAAAGTATTATTTGGCTTGAATATGATTGAATTTTTAATCTAAAATTCATAGCATTTTTGTGAAAAAGCTATTTTATTTTTCAAGTGATATCACAGAAATAACTTCATCAGTTGGCATGCTTTGCAAGTTTTTTTTATATGTGAATTGAATTGGAAAAGATAGGGATATATCTTCCCTAAAGGGAAGGGATAGGGATATATGCCTTCCCTAAAGATTTTATGATTTTCACTTCAGTGTGGTGAATAATTAATTTTAGCCATACTTCTATAATAAGTAAGTATAATATTGAAGACAAGTAGTGCCTGATCTTACTGCTCAATTCTCAGAAATGAAACATGATTCCACAAAAGCTCTTCCAGATATTTTTTTCAATTGCAGCTGGACTTACTGATCTCATCTAGATCTCGGTGCACACTGAGCTTTTGTCGCAACCTCAGAGCTGAAATGTTCTATGAGAGCTGCTCTCACTTAGAAGAGCTCTGGCTAACCAAGTTACCCAGCACATAAAATATTAATGTTGGGACCCCAGTTTTGGCTGATGTTCTTAGTATCACTGCTTGGGGTGGGATTAGATGCTGATGCCATGATCCTATATTGGCAGGCTGTTCTTCAGTATTGTTTTTATATGTTTAGGGTAGAGCATATGCACTATGTAGTTCTCTAGCCCTCAAACATTGCTATTGTTCAGGTGATAGACACAAGAGTACTTGTTAAAGTATTTTAATAGCATTTAGACTGGGTTACATTACAGTGAATCGACTCAATAATTTGGGACCTAATAAAAGCTTTTTTTTAGGAATGAAGCTCCACTGAATATATTTTTTTTCTACTTCAGTGTTTTCCTTATGTTTGAGGTCTGTATATATCTCTTTAACTTTGATTCTTAAAGGGTTTAGTACCATCACATCTTATGTAAGTTTCTTTGTGTGATGTTAAATGTGCAGGAGGAACAGATCTGTGCAGAGACAAATTTCAATGGTTATTTTTTAGAACAGAATTGTATTTTCAGAATTGTTACTAGTACTTCATGTACAGTGTGTTGATTTCTCTAGGATATACTGAAAATATCACTTGTTTTGAAATAGTATTGTGGGATGTAAAATGTTGGCTGCATGTAGGCTTATTTGGAGTGCATGTCATATTTTGCATAAATGTCCTATATATGCTGTTAGGAGAGCTAAATTTATGGTCTTCCATGCTGACTTTGGAATGCAAATATAATTCTCTTTTAATTCAATGAACTTTTATTATAGCACTTCCAACATGTATACAATGAGGAGAGAAAAAACAATAGCCCTCTTTGAGTAATACAAACACATTAAATTATGAAATATACTTACCTCACCAGTATTATAGGTAGCTTGCCTGTAGTCTTGGGTTTTTCCAAACATGAACTGTGTCCAGAATTCTTTACCTCTTTTAGTTATTATCTGGTTTTGTTCATTATATACTTTTAATTGCATTTACTTCGTAGTTTAATTTTGCCATTTCTTATCTTGTGTCTCTCTCCATTCCCTCTCTGTCCCCCACTACAGTACTAGGGTTTCCCCTTTGTCCTCTGAAGGAATGCAAGCTTAAATAGGGGCTTGGATTAGTGTATCTGGACATGTTACCCTCCACAAAACAGGGGTAGTGGAAGTAAATCATCTGTTATCTCCATGCGCTAGCCGTATAGATGTGTCTTTCATTTCTAGAATTGATTGTTGAACTGAGATTCTCCTTTCTTAGTGGCAGGATGGAATATGTAGATGTATACATAAAAGGGTGGTTTTCAGGTAAAAATATGTGCACTGTTTGCTCCTTTGTCATACTTTGCATACAATTGATCTGTCATGAATGTTAGTATTGATACTCAGAAATAAACCTCAAAATTGCAGTTCTAACTGAAGCCTTGACCTTTACAAATATATGCCATATTTTTGTTTACAGGTGTAAAACAAAGGTGTATGTAGACAACCTTCCCACAACAAGTGTTGTCATTGTTTTTCACAATGAGGCTTGGAGCACACTTCTACGAACTGTTCACAGTGTGATAAACCGGTCACCACGGCACATGCTGGAAGAAATCGTCCTCGTTGATGACGCCAGTGAAAGAGGTAATGATAACGTTGATGCTGTAGCTTGCTGTGCTTTTTACTTCAAAAATTGAGGCTGACTTTCCACGAGCTCATCTCTTCTCAGCAAAACACAGTAGCTGGGGCAGGGAAAGGCAGAGTGAGCAATACCGGTTTTGAAATATAGGTGGGTGATTCTCCACTGAAAACTGGTGTAAGTATCTGTTTACTTTTCTGTTGACAGTGTATGGTTTGTGTTTGCTAATGGGTTTATTCTATTATAACTTTCATGTTTCGCATTTAGAATTTTAACACATTCCTAAAGTTTGAGGGCATTTAACACTTGAATCAGCTGGTGAATAATAGCAAAGGCGACTCTGTTCCTCACATCCAAATTTACTGTAACTACCACCGTCAAGCTTGGCAGAGGGATTAATTTTGATTATTCAGTTCATGGGAAGTTGAAATTAAGTTTCTATGATGTAAGAGCTTCCACTTTTTAATAACTAGTGTTTCAGTTGAAAATTCCATGCTACAACATGAAACTTACCATGTGTAATGAAGTTAATAGACAAAACTTGAAGCTGATTTTTTCTTAAAATAAAATAACTTTATTTAGATTTTTCATATTTTTTTGAAAATTACAATATAGTAGAAATAAAAATAAAATTCTAGACAATACCTGATACTTCATTTTGGTTAATAGTTGCCAGTTAGGCTTGTTCCTTGCTTAATCTTACTCAGTGGTTTGGGTTATAAAGTATAACTTGAGGGATTTTTTTTTCTTGTATTTGTAAATTCAGATGAGAGGGATCTTTTTAATCTTAAACATTTCTATATTTTTATATTGAATCACCTTTTTTCTATATTTCTACATTGGAAGTTTTCCACTAGGGTCACTAGAAAAAAAGTCTTGGCAGCCTCCAGTTGGAGGCTGTTATCTGTATGAGCAGGAATTCCCATGCTTTAGTCATGGAAGGGTTTTACACCCAGCATGCTGACATCTCTGCCTGATGCTTCTGATTCCAGTGCTGCAAAATCTGTATTCTCCTGCTTATGGTAATTCCAGCTTCAGAGTGAGATGGCTGACTGTTGTCCAGACAACAAGATCTGTCCGAACAAGATCTATGTGTGAAGAGAGACACTGGATTTCAGATCATATGGCCTAAGTAGCATTATGGTGCGTGGATTACAATACTTAACAGGCGGTTTTATGATAGTAACCAATACAGTGGTTAACGGGATTTTTTTGTAGTGAAGGACCTTCAGGAGTGGATTTTTGCACTTCATACCTAACGCGGTAGAAAGTGTAATGAATTTAATCTTCGGGTTGCACGTGTGCGTGATGCCTAAGCATATTCACTGACCTATTCCAAACTATGTAGGTCTAGAGTATAGCTGGTTGCTGAGTAGCTGAGCAGCCTAAAGAAAGCTCGTATCAGCTAACTGAGCTCTGCCCAACCTGTCTTCCTAAGGAAGCATAGCTCATGCACTCAGAATGTGTTTGCACACACTCTCTTGCTTTTGCTTTCTTACCTCATTCTAACTTTAACTGCTTCAGACAATTTCAGTGAAATTTGAAAGAAAGGACAGAGGCCTTAAATACAGTTATGTTCTGGCAGCAGGGAACGAGTGCCCATGCGAAGGGCAACACTGCGCATAAATGTTTTTCAGGTTAGATGGGAGCTGTGATTAACTTTTGCTTTTAGAAAGGCACAAGATCAAATTTTCACTGTTTGCACTTGTGGGGAATTTGTAATTACACCCCACAGTTTCTTGTACTTTTTCAACCTCTATATAAATGCTAGATTTTTTTTGTTCTAATGCGTTTGAAACTTCCCACTCCTCTTGGTGTTGTTCCCGGGAACAGTCCTGTCTTTAATGTGGATGCTGATATTTGGATTCTGAGTGCCTATACTAGGTTATTGTACAGGTATATGCTTCTTTAATGGATCAGAGATTGTACATTTGTTTTGGTTAGTTAGCTTTTGGGCACAGATTCTTGCTAGGAAAACAAAGCTTATTGGAAGTGCACTCTTTCATTTGTCAGTCCTTGTCAGTAATTTGAATCAGTGCTAATGACTAATTGTGACAAAACAGTTTTCAATATGATGTAGAAATAAAGAGCAAACTAATATTAAAATTATGTAAAGATAATATTTCTTGTTTTTTACCTCTTCAATTTCTGTTTGAGAAAAAAGATCAATTTTAACATAGCAGTAGCCATGTCCTCATCATGAAGTACAATTATGGTCCAGTTGAAAGAGCATATGGCTTTCTTTAGATAACTTTTCTGTTTATCTGTTTGGGTTAGGTAGTAAAAGCAAGGTAACTTAGTTCTAGGCTGACAGACGTAGCATTTCAGACCTTTCTTGGTGTTGTTATTGAACCTGTTCCAATATTTAGTTTTGAAATAAGTCAGGCATCTATTTGTAGTTATTTTCAACAATTACTGAAAGTTTTTTGTTTTGTTTTCCAAGAACTTGTTATGATTCCAGCAAGCATGTTTTTACATTAAACCAAACAGAAGGGTATGATGACTGAAAATTTGAAGGGTTTAGCATATGCTACTTAAGCATTCTGTTTGTGTTGAACTAAAACAGCAGATGTTTCCAGAAAAAGAAAATGTTCAGTCTGAGCAGTGTATTTTGAATGCTAGCATCAGAGTCAATTTAATTGGAATAAAGTAAGCATTCAGTCTGCCTGAAGCACACTTTGTACCTGCTAGTGTCATGCTCTTAGAAGAATGAATTTGCATAATGTCACCCACTTATTGACATCAAAAGCTTTGGAGAAACAAGAAAAATCATAGAATCATAGAATGGTTTGGGTTGGAAGGGACCTTAAATACCATCTGGTTCCAACCCCCCTGCCATGGGCAGGGACACCCTCCACTAGACCAGGTTGCTCAAAGCCTCACCCAGCCTGGCCTTGAACACCTCCAGGGATGGGGCATCCACAACTTCCCTGGGCAACCTGTTCCACTGTCTCACCACCCTCACAGTAAAGAATTTCTTCCTAATATCTGGTCGTAATCTACCGTCTTTTAGTTTAAAGCTATTACGCCTCGTCCTATCACTACACTCCCTGATAAAGAGTGTTTCCCCATCTCTCCTGTAGGCTTGCTTTAGGTACTGGAAGGCTGCTATAAGGTCCCCCTGGAGCCTTCTCTTTTCCAGGCTGAACAACCCCAACTCTCTCAGCCTGTCCTCACAGGGGATGTGTTCTACCCCTCTGATCATCTTCATGGCCCTTCTCTGGACCCGCTCGAAACGCTCAACATCCTTCTTGCGTTGGGGGGCCCAGAGCTGGACACAGTACTCCAGGTGTGGTCTCATGAGAGCAGAGTAGAAGGGGAGAATCGCCTCCCTCGACCTGCTAGTCTCGCTTCTCTTGATGCAGCCCAGGATCCAGTTGGCATTCTGGGCTGCAAGTGCACACTGCCGGTTCATGTTCAGTTTTCTATCTACTGGCACCCCCAAACCCTTCTCCTCCGGGCTGCACTCAATCCGTTCTCCACCCAGCCTGATTTGTGCTTGTGATTGCCTCAGCCCATGTGCAGGACCTTGCACTTGGCTTTGTTGAACGTCATGAGGTTGGCATGGGCCCACCTCATGTGGGCCTGTCCAGGTTCCTCTGGATGGCATCCTTTCCCTCCTGCGTGTTGTCTGCACCACACAGCTTGGTGTCATTGGCAAACTTGCTGAGGGTGCACTCAATCCCACTGTCCATGTTGCCGACAAAGATGTTGAGTAGCACTGGTCCCAGTACTGATCCCTGAGGAATGCCACCCATCACTGGTCTTCATTCGGACAAGGAGCTGTTGACCGCAACTCTGAGTGCAACCAGCTGGCAAGTTCCTTAGCCAGCAGGTTGTCCATCCATCTAATCCGTATTTTTCTAGTTCTGCTATGTTGTTCTCTAGGTACTGATCAGAATTCCATGTTTTCTTTTTAATTACTGATCTTTGGTAACTATTAAAAAAAAAGGTTAATGGGAGAAATCAAGTTTAGTCAGTACTTAAACCTAGGTCAGCACTGAATGGCCAAGCGTTGCAGGCAGATTTCATCAGGATAGAATATACTTGCAGAAGTTATAGAGATGCAGATCAAAGCAATGTAACCAAACCTAAATTCCTGCTAATAATGTCTTATAAAAGTATTCACACTTCTTAAAACTGTTTGCATGCTTGTATGTGATAAACCTGTGTTTTATTGTAGTTTAATAAAAAATTGTTTGAAACTTAATTTTTCATTTATATTAGTATAAATGTGACTCAATAATAGAATTGGCAGGGTGTTTTTCAGCTTATGCACTTATTTGACTTCAACTGAACACATTTGCTTTTTTTGCTTTCTTAGTTATGCTACTGCCACAGATGCTCTTTAAACTGTCCATAGTCCTGGGTAAAAATGCACAACCTTTTGATACAGAAAAAGTTTGAAAGGAATATCCAGCAGAAGGAGTTAAAATTAAACGAAAGTTATGCCTCTTAAAATACATGAATTATTGTACCCAAGTAGAAGTATTTATGGTTTGTGGGGTTTTTTTATTACCAAAACCTCAGTCTCTGAAGTGTATGAGGCAGTGCTAAAAATTTACTCAGCTGTCATCCTGGGTCACTTGTAAACATCTGACTCTGTGATGCATAAGACTTTTCGTTTGAGTGTTTAATATAGGGTTTAGTATGAATATAACTAATAGGTTTGTATAGAAAATAATCTGTACAGCTTGATTCTGGCATTTCTTGTAGACCAAAATGTATTGCATGCATTAAAAGACTATTCAAATCTTATTTATTTTTTTTAAAGAAAAAAAGCGAGTACCACCTTGTTACCAATTTCTGGATGGATGACTGCTCCAAAACTCTAGATTCTCGGTACTTGAACTAAGGGATCATTTTGTGAGTGATGTGTATCACTCAAAGAGAGTGTGCTCTGGAAGGAAAATATGCTGCTTAGATTTGAGCATTTAACCCTAACTCCTGGTAGCAGAGAAGCACCAGAAATCTTGGTGCCCAAGTTATTTTCCATGCTTTTGTAGGCATGAGGCATCAAGCTTTAACTCTTTCCTTATTTTGCTGAATTTCTAGTAATATTTTAAGGGCACAGTTACTGAATGTCTGGCACAATGTTTTGTTTTTAGGAATACTTCCTTCTGGAGTTTTGAACAAGGTAGTTGATGAAAATATTTTTGTGGACATGGTTAAATATTGAGAGAAGGACTGTTCTTGACCCTGTTCCCTCTGTAGTGAAAAATTTACACGTCTGTGACTGTTTCATAGAGAAAAAAATTGAAAAGTACTTGAAAAGATAAATTGAAGTTTGAAATACTTTACAGGGAAAATGTCAGTAGGACTTAAGATTTTTATATGTAACATGTTGACCATGACTTTCTGTAATGTAACTTTCTGTTTCTGACAGTTCTTGACTGGCAGCTGTATTATTGAAATCTTTTTCTGTCTTCTTCCTAGCAGAATGTTACCATTCTGTTAATGTAACTGCATTCAAGGAGCAGTCCGTATTCGTTCAGCTTTAAGTAGTTAGAACTACTTCAAAAGCTTATCATTACTACACCTGAAATGTGCAGAGGAACATGCTGATTTGTGTGACTTGCTCATGAGATGGCTATCTTGGAGAGAAATGCTTTACCATTGTATTCTATTTGTGCATGTCATGGAAGCCATATACATTAAAACTATAAATGTTCTTTTGAATTAGTGGCTTTGGAAAACTACACTGTAAAGAGATGAGATTATATTTGCTACAGACTCAGACAGACAAATGATCTTTGTGCTCACCCCCAAAAGGCCTGCAAAATGTTCAGACATGTACACTTGGTTTGTACTCATAAACATTTATTAATTTGAATCTCTCTTAATGTGCACAATAAGAATTAACTTGCTTTGAGTTTCTCTGGAGACAGACACTTAAGATCTATCAAACTGTTAGGCTCTTCTAGCACAGTTCAGTTTTCAAGATGTGTCAGAACTTATTTCTGTGGGTTTTGGTGACAGTCCAACAATGCATAGAAAAAAATGAGGAGGCAATTGGAACTCATTCATCCGGAGCAGTGTTAAGGAATGGTAATCACCCTCAGGTCAGCTCTGCCTCTTGAGATTTACAAAACAGCCTGAAAAGGTTCATGCCATGCTTTTTTTCCCCATCTAGTGTCATATTTATTCTTGTATGAGGTACTTGCTATCTTACACTAAATCCTACTACAGGCTTTGCACTGTTCTAGTACAACTCCCATGTGCCCCTCTAATATATTCCGTACCTGTGTTACAAGACTGTTTTGCCTTTTTTACAGATTGGAAATCTGCAAGTTATTGCAGAAATCTGTTTCTGTGACTGTCAATTGCATTCTCCCTCAATTATTTCTTCTTCCTTTGGCATCGTCTAGCAGAGTCTGATTTTTCACAATGGTCAAAAACTGTGCCTGGCAATGGGAAATTTGTTCATTTGTCAGCTCTTCGTAATGCAAGTAATTTTGAGTCTCTAGTCATGTGGTAGTCAGTTATAGCTGTTGTATTTTGAATAATTTGTTTCTCAGCTAGGCTGAGGTTTGTTGGTGTTACAGATATTCATTTATGTATAGCTGATTTTTTTCTTCATTTTTGTTTTTAGGTGTTATACTGATAATTTTATAGAAAATATGTTAGCCAAAAAAAAAAAGAAAGCACAATTGAAAAATAGATTTGGTCATGTTTTAAACTGCTTGCAAATAAGTTATCTGTAAGTTACGTTGCTGTAGGAGGTAATTCATTATGTTCAGCTAGTCGGATCATTTTCTGTATTTTCTTGGTAGATAAGTGTTATGTCCAAGAACACTTATACATGTTTTTGAAAGTAAGAGTCACATCCACTCAAAAATAAAAACTTGCCTATCCCATCTGGTTTCTGAGTAAGCATTCTACATTTTTGTGTTTCCCATAATGAAGAAATGAAGAGGAGGAAGAACTTCTGTCTATAGCAAGTGAAACACATGGAGGTGTGGAAGGGCATTTTGTGAAGTGTAGAATAAGCAGCAGAGGAAACTAGCTGAGAAAGTATGAAAAGGATAAAAAGAAACAAAGAAATTTCTCTCAGTTCAAGTTTCTTAATTAAAAAAAAAAAAGCTTAACTATGTAAGTGACTGTTTCCATGGTTTTGGACGTTGTTTGCAGACTTCTTGAAAAGACCGCTGGAGAACTATGTGAGAAAATTAAAAGTACCTGTTCATGTGATTCGAATGGAACAGCGTTCTGGATTGATTAGAGCCAGATTAAAGGGAGCTGCTGCTTCTAAAGGCCAGGTCATCACCTTCTTAGATGCTCATTGTGAATGTACAGTAGGCTGGCTTGAACCTCTGCTGGCAAGGATCAAAGCTGACAGGTAATTACCTATCTATTGGTCCATATTGGGTTTTTTAATTATTTAAAAATGTTCCAAGTACTAGAATATATCCTACAAGTAAATATCTGCTTTCTGAAGGGCTGGACAAATTCTAATTGGTGTAAGGATAAAAGGCTAATTCAGTACAACTTTTAAAAAGTAAAACTTGGTTTAAAGTGAAGCTTATATTGGGATACATGGGATAATGTGTTAAATAGCAGGAGACCTGAGCATGAATGGAGTTGAGAGAGCAGTGGAATTTGAGATCTTCCATCTGCAGCCTGGCCCATTCATGAATTTGGGAAGATATTCTTGAGGAAGAAATGGAGCCTTGATCTCATGTAACACCAACACTGTGAGCAAAAACTATCAGGTTTACTGTTTTCAGGTTCTCATTGTGATTTCTTTATTTTGTAATGTGTTTGTATTGTAGAATTCTGTGCTGTTACTTGGTCTTATGAGTTGCATTTTCTAAAGTTCCGTTACTGGAATCATACTGATCTACACTGCAGTACCATAGTTTTCTATTTCTATCATAAGTCAATATTTACAACACATCCATGACAGTGTGATGGAAATTGTATTGGGGGTGGGGGGAAGTGAGAGAATGGTCTTCTTTATAATAAACATTCATACATCTGAGCAATAACTCTGTAGTTGTACATTAGTCTGTTAGTAAACAGCATATTAAATAGACTAGACATTAAGTATGACGTTACTGACCTCTGTTCTGTTCGTATGTTTATAGATAAAAATCACTTTTAAAATTTAACGTTATAAAATACAGCACTACATGATGAAAAACTACAAGTAATAAGTAATTTTTGTTCAGAACTGTGCTAAGACATCATATTGTAACAATTTGTGCAAATGGTTCAACTAAGTAAGTCCTGATTTATTTGCAACCCCTGAATCTTTTCACAGAGCTTTCTGTGAGAGGAAGCCTGCTTGAGGATGGTTACTTAAGTGTCTTTAAGATTATTAGAATTAGTTTCTTTGAGCATATGTCATAATAGTGTCAGGACAGTGGGCAAGGAGGCCTCTTTCTGTCAAGTTTGATGCAGTAGTTATACTTTGTTAACAGTGACTATAATTTCTTCATCCAGAGGTCATATAAGGATACTTCTTCAGAGCTAATGACCAAGTTTTAATTTCAAAACGTGCGTTACTTTGACCACTTAACTAGAAACAGAAACCTCTGGTTCTCTATACAGTCACTCTGTAGCACTGAGAAAGCTGTGATCAATTTTTCCATCTACAGAGGGATGAATATTTATTACTGCTAATAATGCAACTATTATTTTAAAAAAGAGCTAGTAGTGCCAAAATTGTATCAGAAAAACACATTTTCCTTTAGATGAATTAACTCTAACTAGCAAGACAGAATTTGAATACGTTTCATGGTAATAATCTGTTGAGTACCATTGTTAAGAGGTGGCACTATGAAAACTTAAGCTGTATGTGTTAAAAACAAAATTAAAAAAACCCGAACACCTTTTTTGACACTTTAATTGATAGGTTTTGGTTCTTCTGTTTTTCTAGGAGAACAGTAGTGTGTCCCATCATTGACGTAATTAGCGATGACACCTTCGAATATATGGCAGGTTCCGACATGACCTATGGTGGATTCAACTGGAAGTTGAATTTTCGTTGGTATCCTGTTCCTCAGAGAGAGATGGATCGACGGAAAGGAGATCGAACCCTTCCTGTTAGGTAATAAGAAATTATTGAATTTGGTAAAATGTTCACCTGATGTTTATTCATATCCTTTCTAGGTTAACTTTCTAAGTAAGTGCTTAAACTTACTGTAACCCTGACTGTACAATTTTCTTGTATGAAGCAATAATAGTGAAAGTAAGCAGGCCACTTCCTTAAAGAAGCTGGTTTACTTTTTATGAGTTACCAGCAGTGGAGGCAGAAGTCTTTCTCAGGAATGGCAGCAGCTTTCTAGGTGCTGTTGCTCTATCTGGACTCTGATTTGAAGTGAGAAAATAAGGAGAACTGTAACTAACTGATTCCATCTCTGGAAAATTTTGAGCTTGTGAGTACATCAGTGGTAACTGAATTTGGATGGAAGCCTACTGAGAAAGAACATATTAGGAACTTGGGAAATAAAAAGCTGTTTTGTCAGTGAAAGCGTGAGATGTATTTAAGTATAGATTTTCATAGTGACTGATGCTTTTTTGTCTTTTTTCCCACCCCCAGGACACCTACAATGGCAGGAGGTCTTTTTTCAATAGACAGAGATTACTTTCAGGAAATTGGAACATATGATGCTGGAATGGATATTTGGGGTGGAGAAAACTTAGAAATCTCTTTCAGGGTGGGTAAAGCTCTTCTCTTTTCAGTGTTTTATTACTCAAGACAGTGCATCTTGAGTTCTGTAAAATACAAATCTGTTGTCTGCGTCAGTGTTCTCTCCTGTTGTGGTTAGCACTTCACTTTCTGTCAAGTTTGTCCAGTGGAGATACCCAAAGACTGTATCTGTCAGTGAAAAGTGCATGGTAAACAGATGGCAAAACGTTGCGGTTAAAAGATTGGGATGGTCATTCTGAAGAACGAATGCATGTGTGTTACAAAGAGTTCAGTTAGAAAAGCTAATTGGGGGAGCATAAGTTAAGGGTGATGCCATCAGTGTATGGTTTAATGTATCAGTGAAATATGAGCACCTCTGTTACAAACTCTCTCTTCTTGCTGTTTTCTAACTTAATGATTGCATATGTTCATTTGGATGTGGACCTAATCAGCACTGTTCTTGCTTTCATTCCTAACAAATTGGTACTATTTCCTTTTGTTTTATTTACCAGTTCAGAGTATATAGGTGGATACTTCTGAAGTAGTTCAGCTTTCTGAATCTGACATTTTTAGAGGTCCAAAATAAAGTTGAAAATATTTTCTGAAACTTTACTTGGGAAGTTAATGGTTTTATTTACATGGAGATTTTGTTTTATACTGGACTTTTTTTGACAGATTACCACCTGTTACTTCCCTGTGATTCATGTGAGCTTTTTCCTTCTTTCACTGTCAGCTTGCCCAGTTCTCTAGAGTAGTCTCTTGATGATGCATTGTTGCTGTGAAGCCTGTCATACTCTTTCTTTTGCTACCTTACTCAGGCTTGTGAGCATCTTTATCTGTTGAGCAGGAAACAGGCATACATTTCTCTTCTATGCAGTATGTATTTGTCTAGACCTCAACTGATGTTGTTTCTCTAATTTGAACATAAGCAAATGATTAACGTTTGTTTTTTTTTAACCACTTGAATCTATACAGTAATTGTTCTGTCACTTTCAGATTTGGCAGTGTGGTGGCACTTTGGAAATTGTAACTTGTTCACATGTTGGTCATGTGTTCAGAAAAGCAACACCATACACTTTTCCAGGAGGTACAGGGCAGATAATCAACAAAAATAACAGGAGGCTTGCAGAAGTCTGGATGGATGAATTCAAAAACTTTTTTTACATCATTTCCCCAGGTGAGCAAGTCTTTGGTTATAAGAAAACTGTTATTGCTACAGGGAAAAACATAAATATTTAAATGTTACTGTTTTGGAATTTGTAAGACAAAGCTCATGTAAGACGTACAAAATTAAAGGTCTTCATTGAAAAATAATTTTGTTAGCCAGAGATGTTCCCTGCAGTAATCTTATTTTTTTTTCTTAAAACATTAACGTAATTTGTGAATGAGCTTCATCTGATATAGAATTAAAGCTTAGTGGAACATCAAAGAGCTCAACTGTAGTGCTGAAAACTGGCCATCTAAATATATCTCATAATGTGATGGAGTTTGGCCTCTGGCTTCTGTGTTGTAGGCATTCCAGGTTGAACAGATCAGAAGTGATTTAAGTGAAACCCTGTAGCAGGAGTGGCAAAAGATAACATTATCTGGCTTGGTAGAGGTTGGACTTCACTATCCAGAGTATAAGGGCAGGTTGCCAATCTACTTGACTGTGATATTTATTATGTTTCTTAAAATGGATGTTAACAAAACAAGAGGATGTAAAATATGAGAGCAAATTTCCTATGAACTCAAACTTTCTGAAAAAAAATTTCAGGAAAAGAAAGGAAGCCTAGGAAATACTGAATTATTACTTTCCACTACAGGATATATTTGCTGTTGTTCAAAAAAAACAAAGAGAAAAAAAACTTTGGGTAGGAACAGTCATCCTCTCTAAATACTTGAGATATTATAGACATTCAACTTTAAATACTAAATGGTAATTCTGTATGCCACATCTGCTTTTCCAAAGACGTATACTTAAAACTAGTATTTCCTTATGACTTACTGGTTAAGCCTGCATTAGTATTGAAATCTAAAAGCTGTAATACAATGTAGTATGAGTCTGAACAGTGTCAAATTTTAAATTACAGTTTTTAGAATACTTGTGAGAACAAATGACTGCAGATTTATGGTTGTTTTTTGTCTTAATGCATTACTCAAGTAAGGCTGTGTAGGATTTTTTTAATTTTAAAAAAAATAGTTCTTGCTACTACTCAAAGCTCTAATTTTAGGTGGAATTAGAAGCTGCCCTGTGTTATTAATGAAGCATTATAAATTCAAACATGATGTACAGATATTCAGAAAAGTTGTATGTAAATAGGTGCAGTCATTTTTGGTTAAGATTGCTTTTATGCATCCATGTCAAGCTAGATTTTAAAACGTACTAAGTAGCTGGAACATATAGCTATAAAAATAACCTAATTCTTAAAAACAAATGTAAATTACTGAACACCATGACAAGGCTCTCTTACTTTAATCTCTATGTTCCTTCCATTTGATGTGGTAACTGTAAGCTGTAAAAGGAGTTACACTGCTTGAATTTCATAGGACTTTTTTTTCCATAGCTTTGCAGTGTTGTGGAGTATGCATGCATTCTCCTGTTGGAGAAAAGGAATGAAAGAATTTAATTCAAAACTTTTGAAATCGTGAAAGCAACTTAAGCAATTATCTGTAACTGCACTGTATATTTTCTTTCCTTTCAAAATATGCACATGTGCATAGTTTGTATGCTAATAGCGTGAATGATCTGTGGATAGAGCTGTGTTCTTGCCAAACTCCTCTTAGAGAGTCTGCACCTACTGACCGGTACACAATCTCATTTATGTACCCATATCTGTATTGACACTGCACTAAGGTTTGATGCTAGAATTTCCAAGTGTTTCAAGAATAAGATCATACAGTACCTGAATAAATTGAGTTATTCTGAAATTGGTTCATTGCCTGGGGCTGTGAAGAGAGTAGTTAGTACTGTAGTTCATTCTTAGGTATGATATAATACCTATTGTTCAGAGAATGAACACATAAATGTTCTTCTCCCTGCTGCTCATGCCTCTCACCGCTCAAATCCATGTAGGTTATGAGAGCCAATAGGTATTAACTAGAAAGGATTATTTTGGAAAGGTCAGAAACACCTTACTGCTGTTATTCTGGTATCTCCAATCTTACCTGAGTTTTGCAGACCCTGATTTTACCTGTTGACAGAAAATAACAACAGCGTAAATTTCAGTAAATCTTTCTGTTCAATAGTTGTCTTAGGACCTCGGCGAATCTCTGCTACGCTGGCTCTTTTAGCCATACTCTGCTTTTCGAGGTATCCTTCTAATGTGAAAAATTAAATGTTTAGTTCTTGCAGAATGATGATGTAGTGACCCTCTGGCAGACTACAGTGTGCAGCCTGTGAAACTCTTTGCTAGTACAATGTGTACTTTCAATATTACTGTAGCAGCGTCACGAGTTCTTGCAGGGAGCGAGGTGAGAAATTTTTAAGCCAATGCTGGTTTGCAAGCCTGGGTGAAGAAGAGCAAGGAAAACAGGCAGTCCTCTGTGCACTCGAGTTTGTTTTTTTTTTTTTCTCATTAGTTGACATGAATGAGAAGATTGGATTTTTAGGGAGGTAATATACTGGCAGGCATCATTAAGCCTAGCTAACAAGAAATTATTCTCCTTTATAGCCTTTCTCTTCTGCTCCCCTAAGATAGTGAATCACAGAGGGATTGGTCCAGGAAAGCAAGCCTAAGATTCTCAGGTAGCTTTCCCACTTCATGTAATGTGTTGTCTGGAAAAAAAGGCTTACTGATAGGAACTCAAGAGACTTTTTACTGTTGATGTAATATAGTTAAGTGGAAAGCTGTCCTCTTGAAAAGTAAGCCTGTAATCCTTTTTTCTTTAACAAGTACAGCCTAGCAGAAATTGTTACTTGTCTGTTTTAAGCTTTCACGCATTTTAGAAGCTCTCTCTCTGCTTAGAAGTGGTTAGGTACAGATGGATGTTGGGCAGGAAGGTGTTGCAGCAGATGCAGCTCAGCCAAAACCAAGCCTATCTCATTGCACACAACAGCTAGTCTCCACAGCAGTAATGACACTAGCTGTAGTCCTTTCTTATTAGCCAACACAGTTTTTCTCACAGTCATGGGTTACAGCAGATGCGTTTCCCATACCATTTCCTCTGAGGCTTTCAGAAATCAGATCCAGCATGTGCAGGTGAATAGTCTCATTCCTGGCTCTGATCAGCCTGTTCTGCCAACTCTGCCACTTCCTTATGTTTTCTAGTGTTGGCCTTTCATCACTTTCTCCAGTCTAAAATACTAGGACAGGACTGTCCAAGGTGAGAGGGTGGTGTCAGTGTAACAGTTCAGGTTTCCACAGATTGGTAAAATTTATATACAAAACCAGTGACGTACACCTTCCAGTGCAGTGGAGGTTACTTATGGGTAACAGTTCATTTGGCAAAAAAAGGAAGCAAACTAGGAAATCTGCAAAATATAAAGCATATAAAAAATTAAGTATGTCTAAATCATTACCCACAAGTAACTGCCACTGTACTGTATAGTGCCAATGTACAGGAACACAACCTATTTTTGAGTATCACAGATAGGTACCATAAACCTAGGAAACGGAGTAATTCAGCCTTCTTAGAGGACACCCCTAAGGCAATTAAACTGGTTCTGCTGTTCAGTCCATCTGCTAACCTGATGCTAACTGTAGTCTGTGTGCCAGTGTATGGTTTGGTGCAGACCTAACTTCAGAGGGGATTTTTTAAAAATCTTTTGGACTAAAAATGGTTAAATAGAACATAATACACACCTATTATTTCATTGTAATGGAGGGAAAATCACTTGGCACTTTTCTTTCTACATGGTGACATTTAAAACTACTTTAGGAAACAGAATGCTTGTATGCTGTTAAGTATCACTTTGCATTTAATTCTTTATGGTTGTGACTTTAATTCTTGTTGCCATTCAGGGATGTGACAAAGCCTTAACAGTGCTGTTTTTTGAAGGTCAGTGTAGCAAACTGTGATGAATGAGTTTTGAGTACAGGAAGGTTGTTATAAGGATGGCATGGTAACTATTTCATCCATCAGCTGCTTTTCATCACTGAAAAATGAAGAACTCCATGCTTAGCTGTGGTTGGTACAGCCTGTCTCTTCTTACTGCATTATCTCTTGAGAGAGTGCAGAGAGTACACCTTTTGGTGTAGAGGAAATATTTGCTTTGTTGAAGATAGGGCAGTGTTTTGGGGTAGGTTTTTTGGCCCAGACTGAAGTTGTCTGGGGTTCTATTCCAGGAGATGTTTAAATTGAATTCGCACTATTAAAAAATTAATTAAAAAACAAGCTTTCCTTTGCTTTCTTTCCCTTACCAGTGTAGTTCTCCAGCATCTTTTTTTAAAAGGCTTTAGTTAAAAAAACATGAAATTAAAATAAAATTGAAAAAAAACCTAAACAAACAAAAAAACCCAAAAAAACCACAAAAACAAAAGCCCAGCCTAAAAGCCTGGCTGGCATTTTTTCTCTCTGTAATATTGACATAGCTAATGTTTTTATTGATATTTAAAAGCATTTAGCTAAAATTATGCAGTTATCTGTCTTACTTGCGTAGAAATACACCATCTGCTGGCAGGTTGATTAATAATACAATATGCCAACTTTGAAATGTCTCAAACTCTGTTTCCAAAGGTCAACAATTTTAGAAGTAATTTACAGTCCTGAGTGGAAAGTTTTCTGAAAATTGCATGCAGCTGGAGGTCTATAGGTGTAGTGGCCAGTTGAGCCATAGTGTGGTCTCTGTGCGGAATTTAAATTGCTAGGACTTGGTTTTGTTCTTTTTTGGTTCAGGTTTTTGTTTTGGTTTGGTTTGGTTTTTCTTTTTGCAGTGTATTACTTTTGGCCTGTGTGGTATGGAGTATAGTGTGGAAAATAAGAATAGAATGTGATGCTTGAAAATTAGAAATTATCCAACCCTTAATTAATTAAAAATATTGTCTTATTAACAGTGCTTAGTTCTGGTGAGGCAAAGATATCTACTGATCATGCACACCTTCCTCAACCCATTTGCAGATGGGAGTTGCACAAATTAATTTTCAGTAGGAATTAAAAGAACCATAAAGGGGTGGGAAGATACAGGAAGCATGAGCACTTTGATAAATGAGGAGCAAAGGAGAAAAAAGGCAAGCAAAATACCACAAAAATTGATAAAAACCCTGATGGTGAACATACTTCCTGCGAATGCTGAAGTTATATTGGACAAATACTGAATTATTAAAGGATTGGTTCCCTGTATGAAGGCTGCTTTCTGACTGTTTCTTTGTGCAGTTAAATAATAAAGGGTCCAGCAGGTGGTACCTGGCTTACAGAATTAAATTAAAATGGAATCCTCCTTACTCCACAGAAGGAGACTTCGATGTTATGCTGCATAGATATGCACCCCAGTTGCCACAGGGGTTAGAATGGCATTAGTGACTATGACAGTTTCAGCCTTTCTGCTGTGATAACTTAGTAAGCAATTGCATTCAAATTGTTCCACAAACTGCAGGTAAGAAATTGTCACGTGTAGCACAGATGTAGTGCTGCCATCTTTTGTATAATTATCTGGAAAAAGAAGTCACAGGTAGTGAGTGACATGTCCTTTCTGAGAATATAAACAGCATAATGCTGTATTTAAAAAAAAAGAAACCTTTTTTTTTGTGTCAAGATAACTTTCTAAAGAGAAAGTCTTCCGTGTGAACAGTGTATTGTATTGATTGCTTTTGTATTAAGTGGAATTATGAAGCTTACTAGGAGCCACTAAATAAAACCTTTTGATTTTACAGGAGTTACTAAAGTTGATTATGGGGACATATCATCACGACTTGGACTAAGACGCAAGCTCCAGTGCAAGCCTTTCTCCTGGTACCTCGAGAATGTTTATCCTGATTCCCAAATTCCACGCCATTACTTTTCTCTGGGAGAGGTTAGATTTTATCCTATGTATTTATCTACCCTATGGAAAGTATGTTACACAGTAAGTTGTTGGTATTCTGAACTGAGTAGTGCAAACAAGTTATCTCCAGCAAAGTTCAGGTATCTTGCTCCTGTGTTCCTGTCATGTGAAATGATACATCTGGATTCTTGGTGGGGCAGAAAACTGGAATTTGGTATACAATACTGTAATTTGAATGCTTTCCCCTTTTTTACTATAGTACTAAATGTCACATAGAAGGGCTTTAGAAATACTCCTTCAGAAATGTGTAGTTGTGGATAACTTTCTGTAGAACATTCCATATTTGGAGTATGAGCAGAGTTTTGCTTAAAAAACTAGATCAGGTCAAGCAAGGACTTGACCTAAAAACTGCTCTGAACTTTACCCTCAGAACCTGTGTCAGTGACCAGCAAATGACAGTGATCCCTACGCTTTGCTGGACATTTCTCTTTTTTTTCTTTAAGGTTTCTTAAGTGACTGTAGAGGTAGTACAGATGATGTTGTCCTAAACAAGTAGGCACCTAATCTCTCCTACAAGTCATGCTAAGCCAAATATTGAGCCTCTTGTAGGGTGATTTTGTACTGTTTGTTTTTAAGAGAACAATTTTTAACAAAATGGAGCAGGCATTCACGCTGCTGCATGCATATCAGGAGACTGATATTCATGCCTGCTTACTTGATAGTAATACAGGGATTAAGGCTGTAACTCAAGAAGTGCAGAAATTGAACCCAGTCACCTGTGATTTCAAAGGGAATTAAAGACACTGTGCCTAGGAGAGTGCTTTAAAACTCCTGGCGGTTTGGGGCTGGAAATTGGATTGCATCCATTCTGTGGTAGCTGAGTCTTTGAGCAAAAAGAGTCCCCAAGATGGAAAGATCCCTGAAAGAAAGCAAAGAAACAAACATGATTCTGTAACCTGGTAGCTTGAACGTTTGCTTGGGAATTTGAGTCTCAGATAGTGGTCTCTTGTTGTGGTACAGTTCCTGTATTTTTACATTTATTTTGTGTAACCTCTGGGGATACAGCATAGAGAACTGGTGCCAGTGTGGTTTGAGATGGGCCTAGTTCTTTTCTGAAGACAACAACCTTTGTCTTTTTTTTCACTCCAGATAAGAAACGTGGAGACAAATCAATGTCTGGATAACATGGCAAGAAAAGAAAATGAAAAAGTTGGAATCTTTAACTGCCATGGGATGGGTGGCAATCAGGTGACAATTTTTTTTACAATCTTCATGTATCAAATTGTTTGGAACACTACTTCTCATCAGAACAATTCTTTGATTATTTCAGTAGTTATCCTTAAAATATACTTAAGTTGTAAAGTTTAAGAAATCCTCACTGAAGAAGATGCCTGCAAGAGAAAATGCTTGAGAACTTTTGTTGGCAGCTTGTCATTTGTAGGTTTTTGAGGCCTGACTGCAACAGATTTTTAGATGAACTTTCAAGGAAAAAAAAAATGAGCAGAGGAGAAGCTTGCTATAAGCTAGGCCTCACCTCTTGTAGGTTCTCTGGAACTGTCTCGTGTTTAGACCTCCTGATTGGCGTCGTTACTTTAAAAAAAAAAAGTGTCTGGACCTGAAATGCCATTTTTAATGTATATTTTTTCTGGGTGTCAGTTCTGGAATTTATTTTACATGTTTTTTTGTTCTACTTTGTTAATAATTCTTGATTAGTTGTTTTCCAATATACAGAGATTACCTGTGTTGGGGATCCTCCTGTTTTTACATAGGAATCAGTCTGCAATTGAAAACACAAAAATCAATTTTGACTTCAGAGCTTGTTCATATAGTGTTTGTATTTATTCCCTAAAAAAAAAAAAGTCTCTGACAACTCTTTCTATACATGCTGAAGGGAAAAGAAAAACAAATCAGTGGACATTAATGAAGTGATGCACAAATGTTTCCCCTTCCCCCTGCCCCAGGAATCTTTTAGTTGAACATTTTTTTCAGTTCCTCTCATTCTTTTTCTGTGTAGGTTTTCTCATACACTGCCAACAAAGAAATTCGAACAGATGATTTGTGTTTAGATGTATCCAAACTTAATGGCCCAGTAACGATGCTCAAGTGCCACCATCTAAAAGGAAATCAGCTTTGGGAGTATGATCCAGTGGTAAGTTTTCTAATGATTTGTGACATTAAAATGAAAAAACTTGGGGTTTTGTAGCCTACAGAGTAACGTATTCCAGTGTGGGACCACTATTTGACAGTCAAAACAGAAACAAAGTCAGGATTATGTTCCCTCTGTTATTAATTCATGGTGTAGTCACTCAGTGGACATCTGTAATAATTACCTAGTGAGTTTTGAGGGAGCTTTTAAAAGAATATTTTCAATGTGCTTTTGGATCTTCTGGAGAAAGATAGTCTGCTAGTGTAGTGCTGTGTTACGATGAGATCAACAATGGAAAAGTATTCCAGGTATCTACTGGACCAGGTAATGCTAACGATCTTGTGACAAATCCAACACGTGGTGTCTTATCTTGCACAAGGTTAACAGGAAATACTTTTCTAATTAAAAAAATCCGCATCCCAAAATTATAAGGAAGATGTTACATTTCTAATTGTGGCATGTTTAAGGTAGGGATGCTTAAAACAGCTTTACTTTAATCATTCTTTCTTGTATGTACTGTTCCAATTTATTTTGAAGCTCACAGATAGAACTTCCAGATCTAGAAGTCATTGACTGTTGATCCATTCATTGTTAATTTGATTTGCAAGCTCTAAAAAAAAATTTGTGATTGTGCAGTGAAGAACTCTGACTTTATGGCATGACTAGTTAGAATAATTCTTAAGCTCATTAATTTAAAATCAGCTATTGCAAAAGACAGTTGCGAGACAAACTGTGGAAGAATAATCTTGCCAGTATAATGGTGACAACTATTTTACAAGGAGAACATGTAGATATTTATGTACTAAAAAGTAATTTCACTGATTTCAAAAAAAAGCGTGAGTATTTCTAACTAAATAGACTTGCAGTAGGTTTTAGCAGCTGAGGTGTTAACAAAAGCTACAGCCTTTAAGACTAAAAGGAAATAACATAAGAATTATGATTTTTTTATTGGGATGGAAGTTAATGTGGAAGACAGTAGATCTCTACTAGGATTTCTGCACATTGCTAGCAACTACTGATAAGAGACTGAAGAAAACTGTTGAAGGCTTTCAGGATTAAATGTTAATTGAAATTATTAAATCTGAGTATTGGGAATTATTCATTTTTGGTTTTTATGCAGTTAGTTTGCCTGCCCTAAGTAAATAAGATGAGTAGTATTGCTACATGCAATGATTCACCAAACAAAAAGTGCTTTTTATTTTGTAGCTTATGGTTGCCACAGGTTGTAAAGCAGACTTCCCCTTTGTTGATCCTCAGCCATAGATTTGTTTGTATGTGTTTTTTCTCTTTATTCTGTCAATGTAAAATCTAGGTATAATCTTCAGAACTTTACCAAAAGCTGGCTAATAAAGCACAAAAATAAGTTAGAAAATACTTAGCAAGAACTCCTGCCCACAGAGTTGGGTGATTTTTCTGTAGATTTTTTTTCCTTCTGCCTGTTGAGGAGACATGTAAGAAGCCCCTTTCCCTTAATGTCTCCCAGGAAGAAAAAGAAAAGGGGCTTTGTGCTAGTTATTTGTCTATTTAAGTCTGTCCCAACTCCCTTCTTCATTCTTCAGCTACTGTACGAGTGCAGGAGAGGGATATGCTCAGGTTTTTTGTTGGTTTTGGGTTGGTTTTTTGTTTGTTTTTACCATTTGCTGCTTGTGCACATAAGGTCTGCCTGTTCTGACGCTTTTCAGTCAGTCCAGTGTCCTGGTTGTGCTGCTGAGTGAGATAGTAATGCTGGTCAGTACCACAGACAAGTTAATGCACTGGTGGGTATCCATAGTACAGAAGCAGGAAATGCAGCTTCTGAAGATCTCTTCTCCATGAGGACAGTACCAAGGTAGACAGAGTGGTGTGTGGAAGATTGCATAAGTAAGATTTGTAGGTATTGGAAAAGATATGTACGTGTGTGAATTTATACACATCTTTTTTTTAAAAGTAGATGCTTTTTAAAAAGAACATAATATTACACATGAACATAGTGTAAGGTCAGTTTTGTGTCCCCAGCTGAGAAAAAAGTGTACTTTTGTATACATAGTCAATGTGTTCATTCTGATCTGATCAAAAATACTATTACAACTAATAACTGAAGATGTGTATCTTACCAAACTTTAATTTCTAACTCCTCAAAGATTCCCTAGCTGTGTAATCCTATGTAAAGAATGGTGGATATTGCTTGGTAAAGAGTGTAGTTTTAAAGTTCAGCCTAGTATCTACAACATCCAATAGCATATGTAAGTGTTCTTTTGAATTGGGATCTGGAGTCAGTAGCCAACAGATCTTTTCTAGTTCATGCTTATCTATGGAAGAATGTTAATGGCCACTAGAAGCTTTTTTGATTGGCTTATACCTGGTGATTTTTGTAAAACTAATTTCTTTTTATTTTGTCTTTAAGAAATTAACCCTGTTGCATGTGAACAGTAACCAGTGCCTGGACAAAGCCACTGAAGAGGACAGCCAGGTACCCAGCATCAGAGACTGCAACGGCAGCCGCTCCCAGCAGTGGCTACTTCGCAATGTCACCCTTCCAGAAATATTCTGAGAGGTTCTAAAGAAAAGCAAGGACTGACTGGGCTACCTCGGCTGATACTTTGGCTACACTGTTAAGTAGCAACAGAAGAAGCTTCTGCTCGGCAGAATCCACAGTTCGCCAGCTGTTAGAACTCCTGCAGCTTCTCAGTAGCTGTGAACCAGCCTTCCTGTATAAGGATGTGAAACTACCACACATACTAGTGAAACTGTGCCCACTGATGTTTACAAGATTGAAAGAGTTTCTTCCAGCAAATAATTCAGAGAATGTTTGGACAGTGGAAACATAATCAATGAAATAGTCTCTCTGAAGAGCTGCATATCATTGTAGTTTGCTTGCACGTCAGTAACCTCTGCTGAAAGTGCTGTTGTAATGAAGAAAGTTTCAAGAATTTTTTTCCTGGTTAGCAGTGGCAACCAGACTACTAAATATAGATCCACAACACGTGAAAGAGAGCTGGAGACCAGATTCAGTAACATGAAATAAGAATTCTGTGATTTAAAAACAAAAAGTAAACAGGGTTTAATGGAAACTAAATCAGAACTATGAAAAGTACAATTTGTTATAGTGAAGTATCAAATTTATATGTAGATTTTATACCTCACTGGGGGAAAATAACCAAGTCAAAAGGCAATTGTTCCTCTTTTTCAATTGTGTGATAGTCCATAAATACTTTTTTTTTTTCCAGTGGGTCTAAAATTGTTTTGGGTGCAAACAAAATGGGCATAAGAATAAACTTAGCTCTTGAATGTCAGATCAACTTTTTTCATTTTTTAATTTTAGTTTCTTGGCTGTTGGAATTGTATCTTTTTATTACTGTCTGAAAACTGGAGCTTAACATGCTGTCTAACTTTTTTTTTCTGTCCAGACTTGCCATTTCAGTTGATACTTGGGTCAGTCAGCTTATGGACTTTA
The DNA here is from genome assembly GCF_000699245.1 of Pterocles gutturalis. NCBI lineage: Eukaryota > Metazoa > Chordata > Aves > Pterocliformes > Pteroclidae > Pterocles > Pterocles gutturalis. The sequence goes on from NW_010118796.1 coordinate 44,304, forward strand.
ATGGCCAAACAAAAGATTTAAGTACACTTTGAAATTATTAAGTCAACTTGATGGAATATGCTTAGTGCCCAAGACTCATGCTACTGTACTATGGTTTTGTTTTCAAAGCAATAAATCTTTTGTTCCTTGTTTGATTTCAGTCATCAGAAAGCCAGAAGAAGATACGTGATTTGGGTAGCAGGAAACTGGCAAAACTGAAGGTTTTCTGGAATCCTTTTTCACTTCATATTCAGATGTGCTTCATTGTCAAGTGCATATTTAGATTAGACTCTGAATTGTAATGTTGATCTGCTGCTTTTTTCTAATAAAACCTAAAGAAAAATAGCTAAATTGGCATGGTTTTTAAAGTTAACATAGCCAAAAGCAATATGACTGCATTTTTTAACTGAATTGCTGTGTTTTGTTAAGAAAAATCTGTGTGGGCTGATCTTGAAAATGAGCCACTGAACAGTCAGAATATATGTTGAATTTTCTTTTGGAAAGAAAAATGAGATTTGCTTAATGGAGATGATATTTTTATGATAAATGTAATTGTTTGGCCAACTGTCCTGGAAAGCAAATTAAACCTAGACACATGCAAAAGTTGTGTGGAATTATATTTGGCTGTTAAGGCCTTTTTAGATTTACTATTCCAAGTTGCTTTAGTCAGTGTTATCTGTTATTTTTGCAGCAGTACACAAGAGTTTTGATGCACAAAGCAGGGGAAATGTCACCAAATTGCAGCATCATGTTGCTACTTTAAAAATATATAGGATGAGATGATGTGGGATTACTATCAGATAAAGCATCTAAATATCTAACTATCTTTCATCACCCCTCTTATTGGATAGCCCTGCAAATCTTATGAGGTTGAAGTAGATTTATTAAAGTAATTGTATGGTACATTTATTGGCAAGACATTGAAGTGTGTCAAGATGACTTAAAAAAAAAGTCAGTGGTTATGTGTGAGAAGACTTCTTTGGTACAGTTAGTGAAGAGGATGGTATGGGTGACAGTGTCATCATTTGTAATTTATGTGTTTTCTTGCTCTTAGGCACTCTGTGGTCCCTCCTGCTTTTATACTGTTTCTGAGGTGCAGTTTATGGTTGTCTGATACTGCATATTAGCCACCAAAATACTGTTTTCAGTTTTCTTCTGTGTACCAGTGAATGATGGTTTGGGTCATGTTTTGGATTTTGTTTTAGTTTATCTTGGCAAACTAGCACTTTTTTTTTTTATTGGGGGGGGGGGGGTGGTGTAAAAATGAGGTTATGTATTAGTTCAGAAACAGTCTCTCGAACTCAAAGTACATTGCTAGCAAAGATGGTGTGAATCAGAGGTGGGTAACCTTTTGTGAAATGAGAAGCAGGAGCATCAGATGTGCAGTGTAAAAGTCCTGTAATTTTTCAAAATTTCTTAATTTAGTGTTTCAGGTTTCATAAGTATATGGCATATCACTGAAAACACAAAAACAAATACATTTTCACTTTATGTTTTTAACTCTTATGATTACTAATGCGATATCCTTTTAACAAAGATGAAGTACCATGGCTTGTAATGTAACTAAACCTGTAGGCAGGCCTCAACGTTACTATGATTTTGACCCTTGTTAATTCCACAGGTCATTTTATATGTTGGTCACATAAACTGCAGTAACAATCATCGCACAGCTGAAAACCCATGTATCAAGTTGTCAGCTTTGGAAAGCTGAAGTAGCCATCTGATTTCCAGCCTTGCCTTACCAGTCCTTAACTGCCAAGGTCGCCCTCTTCCCCCACTGAATACGAGGAGAGGGAGCAGCAGACTGGGGAGTGTCTTTGGTCTCTAAGTGTTTGGCTCAAAACCCCTTAGCTCAGCCAGTCCTGTGGTGGGGTAACTGGTTGACTGGCAGTGGGCTGTGTTGGGCTTACCTGGCTTGTACAGGCTGTGTTGGTGGACAACGCAGGGCTTCTGCAAGGATTGCCATTCACTCTGTTAATGTGCATTTTAAATACTCTGTTGTATTAAGCACCTTTTGAACATGGCCACAGAATAGCTTCCCCCACACTGCTTTCTTGTAGCTTCTCTTAGCACAAATGTGGTGACTGTCATCAGAGGTACCTGCTCAAAGTGAGCTTCTTTAGTGACTCTGTGGGACTGTAGTCTCTCAGTGGTGGTCCTCCATTTACAGATATTGTACTTCTATGTCCCAGCTTTGCATAGGAATGTTAGTTGACTCTGGCCTTTCAGTATTACAGGTGTACTTAATTCCCGTCATCTAATCTAATTAGGTCATCTTCAGATGGAAATTTTAGAACCTCTCTATGTAGTTATTTTTATTTAATCTGTGCTGGGAAAAAAAAAATGCATTGTGTTTTTTCTTATTGGGTAAAATACTGGTGGTGTTAGGCATATGAATAATTTCTAGGATAAATCCCACTCTGCTCTCCAGTGCCTCTGCATTTATGGCTGCTTTGTTCAGATCAGATGTAAGAGTGGAAAAAAGAAAAAACCCATGCAAATACATGCAGGGTAAGGGAAAAAACAAAACAAAACCAAGAAAAACCCAAACAAATCAGTAGTGGGATTTTGAAGATAATTGGTAAACTCTCTTTTTGTCCTTTTTTTGTCCTGTACTCAGTGTGTTTAGCATAAATTTCCTATGCATGCTCTAAAAGCAGTGTTCTGTTCTCCATCTCTTCTCATTTGCCTGTGTGAAGGCATTTATTGAGAAACACCAGTGCCTGTTAACTGAGTTGAAGTGTATTAGGTATTATTGTACAAACTTTGGATAACTACACTATGCCAGGTCTGATTAGGTCATCTTCAGTCTTTTTAGCTGCTAAAAATCACAGAATAGTTATCTGTGTGTACATATAACTCTGAATGTTTTTCTCTCAATCTGCCAGTTTGTTGTATCAGTATGAAATTAAGTTGTATTTAGTAGCTTTATATTTATGGTAGTACTGTATGAAAGGGCTTAGCGATCACTCTTCATTTTATCACAGCAATGATCCTAATCTGAAATACATACTGTAGGCAAAAGAATCTGTGTTACAATTTAGCAGCCAAAGTAAGATAATATTTTTAATTCTTGCTGCTTAGTTGCTCTGTTCTGTTCAAGTAGTGTAATGCATTCAGAGACTGAGCAAAACCTTGGTAGGTTTATTCTGCCATGTTTCCCCTTCAAGGTTAAGTAAGGAGATGCAAGTATGTTTCAGAAGATGAACTGGAAAATAGTTACTCAGAGCTTCACTACATTAACAATTCCTGCATGCTTTCAAATGAAGAAATGTGGAAAAATTTAAGTGTTACAGGATAGATTATAATACCTTTAGGAGCCTTGCATCTTATTTGAACTTAATTGTAATATTAGCGGTTTATGATCAGACTTGCACATCAGGGTGCTGTTTGCTCTCAGGCCTGTAAGAACATTTCTTACAGTCATCTTAAAGTAAATAATTCCCAAGGTTTTGTCTTACTCTAAACACTCTAATAATTGAGGATTGTTCAACTAAACATACCTTGATATTAGGTGAAGGTGGTGCACATAGTGTACAGTACTTTGAATAACAAAATAGTACTTTTTGTGTAATAAAAGCTTTTAATGTAGAAAGCAAAATTGGCATATAGCTATTACATTATCTAGAGACTAGAAATTTTGATGTTGAGATTAAAACTAACTCACTACATTGTTCATATCTCTTTTTAATCTCAGAGAATGCATTTCTAGCATTCTGCTTGCATTTCATGCAGTGACAACGAATCCTTACCATGCTGAGCCATTCAGCCAGTTGATGCTACTCCATATCAAAACCAAACTCAGATGAAAGCAATCTGCTACTTCTAACCATAAACCAAGTAATTGCCGTAGCACTGTTTCAAGGCATAGATAGAAACCTGCCTCTGAAATGGTCATTACTGGTTTCCTTGTCTCTGCCTCTGAAGCAACTAGTAAGACAGAAGAACATCCTTTCATTCAGTTTTAAATGCATCATCTTTCTTTCAGTAGATGGATGCCTTTATTCTCAGATAACGATAACCTTGATATTATTCATGCTTTGTATTCTTCAAAAAAGCTTTTTGGTCTTACCTCTTTTGGAATTCTCTACCTTTTATCACTTTTCTCTGACTTATCTTTTTTTTTAGTCTTTCAAATTTGGGGTATGGTGTTTAAGGTACTGATGAGTTCATATATTGCCGCTAGAGATGTACATTATTTCTATGTTATGCATTGTGCTTTCTAATAGTGCATTTTCATGAAGTGATCTCAGTTGCATTTTAGTCTTATGAACATTTAGCTTAAAACAGAGGACTATAGAAGTAATTCTTTGTTCCATTTTGCATTAAGTTGAATGTATAGATTTTTGCTTTATTCCCTTGTATGCTGTTTGATCACGTAGCTTTGTTTTTTTTGCTATCTTAAGTAACTTGGACTTCTTTCTCAGTACTTAATGATACTGGTTCAGTTGCAAGTTTCTGACATTCCCACTTCTGCTTTCCACTTGGTTGGAACGGACCTCTGCAGGTCATCTGGTCCAAATCCCTTCAAAAACAGGGCTGACTTCAAAGTTAGATCAGGTTGCTCAGAGCCTTGTCCAGTCAAGGTCTCAATGTCTTGAAGGATGCAACCTTTGGGCCAGCCTGTTTGCATTTTGACATGGCTCAGGGTGAAGATTTCCACCCCCCCCCACCCACCCCGCCCCGTACCTAATTGGAATTTCCTTTCCTGTAACTTTTTGCTTCTCATCCTTTCACTCTGTATTTCAAAGCTAATCATAAATCTTCGCTGTTCAGATACTCTGTTTGCTATGTCACTTCCCTGTTTCTGGGACTATAACCAGTTGGCCATGTATGGTTTGTATACTGAAAGTGAAATGCTAATAGAAAGGCGGTTAAACCAGTGTTTTAAGAGACTTCACTGCTTCCTCTAAATTCTAGAAACATGCCTTTCCTACAAACGTAACTTTGGCAAAGGCAGGCACCTATCCTACTAAGTGGTCCAAGAAAAACTGTTGGGTCTGTGTCCAGTCCACAGGAAGTGGGAAAGGAGCCCAGCCTTCATTGCTGTGGCAACTTCAGCATTGGAAATATTCAGACCAAAGAATTTGAGAGTAAGTTTCGTAGTTGCCTTGGCCGCACGATGAGGAAATCTGGATTGTTTCAGAGCAGAAACCTTGTTTCAAGTTCAGTGAAAACAGGAAGAATTTTCTAACTGCTGTTTTCTGTCATGGTTTTGATGGATGTGAATTGATTAATCAGGGTATCCAGATCTCTAATGGATCTTTTTGGTCTGAAAATGTTTTCAGGTAGATAACCAGTTTAGCAAAGTGATAGGTTCAGACCTATGCCAGTTACATGGACACAGCTCAAATGATCAATTCTGATGGTAAGTATTCTAGGATCTCAGGATATAACAGCTGTGACTATGGGTGATTCCTGTAATACAGTGATGACTTGTTGAATGCCATTGAACTCTTCACTTGAAATTTCTCCTGTAGTCTTTTAAATTAGGGAAGTGCTGGGAGTGGAAAGTCGCTTCCATTACCAGGGTACAGAGCCTCTCCCCATGTGAAATGAAAAAAGACATGTATCCTTGAGGCAGCAAGATCAAGTTGCACATGTAATTCCATTCAGATGTGGCTGTACTAATGGTGAATGAACTGGAGAAAAATCTCAAACCCAAAAATCTTCTCTCATTCCCAGATACTGAAAACCACAGGAACCAACTCTGTATTACCCATATTTATGGCTTGTTTGAATGTAGTAGCTCTCAAAATTACCCTTTGTAGTCAAAGCCAATCATTCTTCTGGTCTAGCCTGTGTTTTGTTTTTTGTGATCTTTAATGTGAATTACTAAAAGAAAAAGCAAAGAATTATTTAATTACAGATTGTGCATATGTGCTTATTTATGTGAAGTAGTTTAGACAAAGCACATTAAACCCCTTCAACAATTATAAGTGAAATTCAGCCCCACAGCAGGAGTGTGTACACCTTATCAATTGAGAGACTGTCTTACTTCTGTTTTATCTGTTGTAGGCATGCTTAGCCCTGCCTGTCGTGTTTGGTACGTAAGATGTAGTCGGGGCCACCTCAGGCCTGCTCGGTCAGGTCCCTGGTGTGATGAAACACTTCATTGTTCTTGTTCCTTTTCATGGTTCTGTGTGCCTTTTCCACTTTTCTGCATTTATTCTTGCTTTGAAAAGTATGTATCAGCCCCATTCAACAGTGCTGAAACCTGTCTTCAATTAAATTGTATCTTCTGAGTCATGGGTTTTGTAGAAACCGGACCCCAAAGGTCTGGGTTTTTTCTGGCTAAGGACTTGCCAGAGACTGGATCTCTTAAATGTGTCAAGATCAGTCCCCTAAGACATGCTTTGTTTTTCTGATGCTTCAGTCCAATTGGATCAGTGATCTTGCAGACTCATGAAAGCTTCAGAGGCCATTTGAGTATAGTCCATTAACTCGCTTCCTGCAGTCACATTTATGCCAACTGTTGGGTGATCTTTAAGTAGTCACTGACATCACTTAAAAGAAATTCATTGTTCAGGTTCCCAAAAATTCCGCCCCCCCCCCCCAGCACTTCATTAGTAGAGAGGGGATTTTTTGCTTGTGTTAGGACAGTAACTAGAGATAACTCTTCAGCAATGCTCGGGCTTAGGCATTTTCAAGCACTGGTTCACTCCAGTTCAGCGCACCTTGTGTGCTCCGTAGGTGGTGTTGGAAACCACTTGCCTGTAAACACCTCTGCTTCTGCTGCCGCTGTACTGCCACCATGGGACACGTCATAGACTGTGTCCACCTTCCCTTCACCTCATCCCACAACAGGTTCCTGAAGATTGGAGACCTGGAAAACACATAAACACTTACAGATAATAATACTTGTACCTTGCACCGACCTTTACCCAACCTTTTTTGAGATACAGTATTTCAGCTTCAATTTCTTCCTGTAGTAATCTGAGGTCCACGTTAATTATGAGATAAAGGTACCCAGGTTTTTCATTAAACTGCTTGCCTTGAAATTTGTGCTTCACGGTATTGCCATAGGCAGTTTTGTCTTTCTCAATGGTATGAGGTTCTTTAGATGAGCCCCCACAAGGTTGTTTGTAGTATTAGTTGACAAAGCTAGGGGAGTGGTCACCTCTGTGTATACACCATTGTTTGTTTTGAGTGTTAGAAGTGTCCTCCTCCTTTGCAGAGTACTTCACTATGGTTGGGGTTATAATTGAGTGTTCTTCCTGCCACTTCTCAAGTAGATGGTGTGAGTACCTAGGGCTGACGTGGCATTTGGTAGGGTGTCTGTGCAGTTGCTGTTTGTGGTAAGAAACCCTCTGACAGGTAATTATCAATGTGTCAGGCACTTCATGTTAGCACCATAGGTGACTCTATACATCTTTCTCTTCATAATAGAGTAGTTAAAAACCCACAACTTGAATTAATTCAGATGGGCATACTCATTTTCCTCCCTTTTTCCCCTTTCCATAAGAGTCCTTACAGTTTGTGGATATTGGTCAAGTGACTGAGAAGGATCTTAAATGGTGGTAGGCATATCTGTGCCCCAAACATGAAGAGCAGGAGAGTTACTTTTTCCAATGGATACCAGAAAGAATTGTGGTATATGTATAACCAAGATGCAAAATAGACACTGCAACTTGGAGAACTCCAGTTAGAGGTAATCTCACTTTAGTGCAAACTTGTGTATGATTTTTTTTAAACTGATTAAGTGAGCTTTGACTTCTATCTTGCATATTCAGAGCATGAACCTTATTGAAAGCTAAGCTGTTGCAAAAGGCCAGTGAAGTGATTGTTCCTGCATCCTGTGGATGTAGCTCGATGACTGAACATTTCAGCTTAGTTTTTTGAGGATGTGCCTGGACTAGGAATGTTAACTAGCTAAAATAGATTTAATACAGCTGTGTATTATCAAGGAGAGAAGGAATAGGATCTCATATTCTACCTGATGGGGTTTGGATTAAAAGGCAATGGGGTAAACGTGACTTGAAACAGATTTGTTCCTTGCTGGCACATCAAAAAAAGACCATCCAAAAAAAAAGCCAGCCCTGCTAGTGACCATACTATGTTTTAATAATTTCTCACAGTTAGGGGGATAATAAAAAAACTCGATGAACAATTGAATATGTTGCTTCTCTGAATTCCTCAAAGATTAATGCTTCTCTACTTACTGAAAGCAGGAATTTTTTTTGTTTTGTAGTCCAAGATAGCATATCTTCTTAACCAGTTTTTACTGTATGTGCAACCACTCTAAATGGGAAATGTTTAGGGTCAGCACAGGGGCAAGTTATGCTTTCCCAGTGGGCATTCTGTTGGTTCAAATAGCTCACAATAAATATATATAGCCAAGTCTTAGGAAAGACAAATTATTTTTCTTTAAGTTAGGAGAGTCAAAAACCGTATCTGGATCACCACTGGAAAGAGAGAAGTCTTCACAAGTTTCAGCTAAACTTAAACCTATTATTTTACAATCCTTCCTCTGAAACAGGTGACTGAGCTCACATGCTTCTTATGGGCAGGTAACTAATGCCTGTCACATCTCTTGGGACCTACCAGCTCAGTGAGAAAGGCCAGCTCTGCATTGTTGCCACAACAGAGACACTCAGGGCAATTTTGCTTTGGGCTGCAGCTGCTGAGCACAGCCCAGGGATCCGGGCTCCAGAGTATTGTGGTAGGCACAGGGGCAGGCTATTGAGAGTCAAGAGCCAGAGGTCTGTTAAAACACAGTGACAACTGGAAACAAACATGATACACTGTGAACTGAAGAAGCATCCCTCTGAAGATTTGCTCATCATGACTTCTTATCACTCTTATGGCATTGCTTGTGTCTGCTTCACAGGACTCCTGGATATCCTGAAAGAGGTGGGCATGCTGAGGCTGGGGAGTGTCTTTCTAAGGGTCAAAGCAGCACCAGCCCCAGGACTGGAATTTCAGTAACAGGGACTTTCTCTGAAGCACAACAGCAGTGGTTGTGTCAGAGTGGCCATTTGGAGTGGTTGCTCCATGCCCTGTTTGATTTTCATTTGCAAAAGTGATAGCCCACAAAAGCCATCCTCTTCTTGTTCAAAAGGTGGTGCTAGTCTTTTTCTTTCTTTTCCTCCTAGTGTGTAGAATAGGTTAATTTTCAAAGAAATGGAAGCTGTGCTTAACTGTCAAAGGAAAGCCAATGGTCAGATTCCCTTTGTGTGGGAAGGTGGGGGTGCAGGTATGGGGCAGCAGCGAATCTAAGATACTGTGTTTAGTCTTAAATGTCTCTGCTGAATTGCACAGAAAGACTAGCTAGGGAGGATAGGTTGTGCTTCCACTCAGCGAGACCTAG
>NW_010118797.1:0-240 GCF_000699245.1 Pterocles gutturalis
ATGTGCTGGGGTGGTCCTCCCAGTCGGAGCTGGAGCCTGCAGGGCTGCTGGAGGGGTCTGGGTGAGGGACGGGAGTCCCCGGGTGGTAGCTGGTGGGGCTGGGGCTGGCTGAAGGGATGTTGTCCTCCTCTCCGTAGGTGCAGAGCAGCCTCCAGGCCTTCTCGCTGCATCGGTGCACAATGACCTCGATGACGTCGTGCACCAGCGGGGAGACAGAATCCTCCAGGCGGAGCGGGACGA
>NW_010118797.1:327-580 GCF_000699245.1 Pterocles gutturalis
CCCTTCCCTCCAGCGCGGAGGTCAGCCAGGGTAGCACGGGCTCAAGGAGCTGCGGGTGTCGCTGGAAAAGTCCCGCCCAGACCCTTGTGTGGAGGCCATCCACAGTAGCCTCATCTTCTGCTCCCACAGCCTCCTCCTCTGTGGGGCGATGGGGGCTGCCGTTGTCCAGGCAGACGAGAACTCTGCCTGCCTGGCTGCTGGCCACTGATGGCTGTGCGGGGTGCGTGATGACGTGCTCCAGGTTGTCATCTGC
>NW_010118797.1:634-974 GCF_000699245.1 Pterocles gutturalis
TCTGTGCGGGGTGCGTGATGACGTGCTCCAGGTAGTCATCTGCTGCCCGCACAGAATACCTGACTTTCTCCATCAGGCCTCTGCAGAGCAGGCAATCTGTTGTCCTCTTTGCCCAGCGCAGGATGCAGCCCAGGCAGAACTGGTGCTGGCATGGCTGCACGAAGGCAATGTCCTTCTCAGCATGGCAACAGAGGGGGCAGCTCCACTCTGTCTCCGTGGCCATCTTTGAGCTCTGCGGCGGGTTGGGGAGAGCCGAGGATGAGGAGCTGCTCCCCCTTGCTGGCACCCGTGCTGCCAAGAGGTGTCAGGCACTGCAAAATGGAGAGAGGCCACGGTCACA
>NW_010118798.1:0-278 GCF_000699245.1 Pterocles gutturalis
AATTCTCCCCCAACAGCCTCTTGTTCCTCTTTCCCCGGATAAATGCAGGTTGGAAGAGGCGAAGGGAGCAAAGCAGCCTTGTTTATATAATGCCCCCGGTGAAACCCTGCCTGGGATTTTTGCGTCGTCCCCTGGGTATTATTGTTGTTGCCACACGGCTGCAGCAGAAAATCTCCGTAAAGTGAATCGAGCAAAGTCCCGGCTTCGGTGGGAAGAGGGGCCGGAGGGAGGGGGAGGCGAAAGTTGGGCAAAGAGGAGGAGGAGGGGGGGGAGAAGAG
>NW_010118798.1:302-596 GCF_000699245.1 Pterocles gutturalis
CCCCCCCCCCCCTATTTTTCTTCCCTTTCTCTTTGTGTTAGGGGCAACAGGATGGAAACCAGCAATCTGCGCAGCCAGAGAAGGTCGGCTGGGTGCGGAAATTTTGCGGGAAAGGCATTTTTAGGGAAATCTGGAAAAACCGTTACGTGGTTTTGAAGGGAGATCAGCTTTACATCTCGGAGAAGGAGGTAGGATCGCTTTCATTTTTCCTTTCCCATCCCCCCCCCCAACCCTCTCTTTCCTCCCCTTTTGCATATGAAAAGCCAACGCCAGCAACCCCAACCGCCCTCGGGG
>NW_010118798.1:704-1001 GCF_000699245.1 Pterocles gutturalis
AGGATTCCCTTAGAGTTCAAACCCCTTCGTCTTTCTTTTCCGCCGGCTTCCGTCTGTGCCTGTCCGCCCGCATCGAGTGCGACAGTTGTCTTCTTCCCCAGCTGCCGACCTGCTCTGCTTGGGAATTAGCGGTGGTCTCCCCGCTGGAATCGAGCCTTTTAGGGGTCCTTTATCTCGTTGTTTTTTTTTGTTTTGTTTTTTTTTTCCCCTGAACCACACTGAAAAAATGGGGAAATTTAACCACCTTGAATGTCTAATGTAAACGCGACGTTAAAGCCCGAACCAGCATTCGCTGGG
>NW_010118798.1:1043-1727 GCF_000699245.1 Pterocles gutturalis
TAATGGGATGTGGCTGTCCGGAGCATCACCGGCTCCAGCAGGCTGGGATCTGGTTGTCCTCCCCCACTTTGGTTTTTTTTTTTTCTCTTGATAAAACCATCAGGAAGAAATCCCCAGGCAACAGCTCTCCTCCCTCTGATCACCCTTTAAAAAAAAACTCACGGCTCGGGCGTGCGGCACGGGGACTGCTGGCAGTCAGGCTGGGGTTAGGATGGGGTAAAAATTTGGGATTTGGTCTCAGTGGGTTCCTCCCATATGGGGAGATTCCTCGCTGGGTGGTGTGGTTGTTCTGCTTGCCCCAGCTTCATCGCTTCGGGAGATGGAGAGATAATAGGGTCCGGAGCGCCATGTGTAAATTTGATTTAGAGGTTGATGGGAGCAAAGTGGAGGGGGATCAGCGGTTGTGGGAACACAGAAGTAGCCCAGAAGCAGCCCCGGTTGCACCAAGACGTGTGTCGGTATTTCACAGCTTGCTCCCAAGAGAACCCCAGAACCAGGGTCACGGGTGCAGGGGATGAAGGTTGTATGCAGGCTTGGGGTCAGGTCGAGAGATGTAGGATTAGAGCCTACAGACAACACTAGTGGTGATGAGACACTAAAGCTGTGATCAATCTATGGATACAGGTATGGGTGGGAAAAGTTAGAGGGGAAGATGGATGGACAAGAGGAAACGGCCTCAAGTTG
>NW_010118799.1:0-23735 GCF_000699245.1 Pterocles gutturalis
TGGGACACGCTCCGCTTCCCCGGGTCCCCGCGGGCCTGGGAGCTGGTCCCGGGTGTGACTGCTCGGGATCGGGTCCTCATCGTAGCAGAGTTTCTTAAATTAACATCATCTGTTGTGTCTGTGTACCCTACAATAATGTTTAATTGCTGTTCTTAAATGTTGCTGTTCGAGTGTCTATCTGTGGGCTGCTCTCACCCAGTGGAGTCAGCAGCTTGTGTGCTTTCTGTTTGCCTCTGTTAGTTAAACTCAGGTGTGAAAACAAACGTTTTAACTTGTTGGCCAGATGTTTACAAACTAGGTTTTGCTATTCTGTTTTTTCTGTGCATCCAGAGTGAAATCCATAGGTAGACGGCACGGGTTTGAGAAGAGTTACTACTCACAAAGATGTGACATACGTCCCTTGTGACAAGAAAACATGGACAAATTACTTCTGGCAGTTGAAAATTCAATCTGAACCTCTTCTAAAAGTATTGGATATTGACCATCTTAAAATGGCTAAGCCATTGTCTAACTGCATAACCAGTCAAGGGAATACCTAATTTTGTCATACAGGAGTTAGAACTCCATTTTAGTATTTTTTCCAATATTTTTTTCTAGATAAATCAGTTCTTGAATAGCAGAAGTACTTATTTTGTCAATACTTGTTCTAGCATATGTGCTGTTGTAGGGTCTTGTGTTAGTGTATCAACTGGAAAAATGTTTCTTAAAACATCTGGTTGATTGTAAGTCAGTCGGATATTTCAATAGGTGGTGGGATACAGGTGGTATATGCGCCTTCTAGTGATCCAGTCCTGTGTTTAGCTTAATAAACCATCAGAAAATATCTTGCATTAAGGAAGTGTTTGGTATTCTCAGTTTAATAGTTTGTATAGCTCTTTGAACTTGTACATTTGTTTCTTAGACTTTGGCAAAATTCCCTGCAAGCATATGGTTGGATTCTTTTTGTCTAGTGAAGTGTTTGGTTGATACACTTTGCCTAAATATAGGATTATTATGTTAAATTTTGCCTTTATTCAGAAACCAGGCATATTTTCCATCCTCACCTAATTTTATTGTTAAGGATTCATTTGGTTAACTTCTTGGCTGTATGAATAATACAGTGTTTGTAGCTGAATTGCAGTGTTGAAGTTTAGTCACTCTTGCCGGTCAGGCTTTCCACCTGTGTGTTACTTCTTGGGCTTCCTTATTCCTTTCCTCTTCTTACTGACGGACTCCCTGGGGAGCCATCAGGTCACTGAGCCAAGGCTATTTCAACGCTTGTGATAACATTACAGCTTCAGGAACACCTTTGAGCTGGACCAGCTCTAGGTTTGCACCATCTCAGATGCATTACTTCAATTTTTGTTCAAAAATGGTGTTGGCATGGCAGAAGAGCTGATCCAAGTTCAGGCAAGAGAAGGGATGTGTCAGATAACCACTTAGGTGCAATGAAGCTTTCTTTCAGATAATGGTGGTGGTCCTTAAAATACTGCCAGCTGAAGATAGCTGTGTACCCACCACACCCCGCTCTTCTTGTGGGTGGAATAGGAGCTGGCTAAACCAGCTTCTTACCCTTTGAAGATTCCTTTGGTTCACAATTTTGAATTTAAGGTAGAGAAGTTGAACCATTTAGGTATTGGTCTTTAATCTGTTACCCTGTAGTGAATCAAAACTGTGTTGTATCCTTGCACGTGGATCGAGATATGCATTCCTTGGTTTGTCTGTAGGACTATAAAGTCTTTTGTTAGAAGTGGTTATGAAAAAAAAAGACTAACAGACCAAAAAAATCACCCTTTTGTGTTTTTTTTCTTTCTTGTAGGTTTCTATGGAAATGTCCTTGTGGGACATGCTTTCATTTTATATGCAGGGATAATCTAAAATATAGGATTATAGGGTAAATAAGAGATTTACATGTTATTTTACTGCAATATCAGATTTTTAAATTCCTACTTTCAATCTTTACAATTTTTGTAGGCATAGCAGAAGCTTCACTGCATGTGTCCTCCATCCTAGGCAAGTGATTACTTGTCCCCAACTTCAGTGTATTGTCAGCTACCTGGAAAATGGTTTACTCCTGAAATAATATTTTAAGATGCAATATATACAAATTAGCATCTTTTAACTTTTTATTTGTAGTTGTGAGTAATGAATACTGCAAACAGCAGCATTCCAAGAGTGCTCCATAATCTTGGTGGTGAGAGCATCTGTTTATGCATAAACTTTTGTGAAGCATATTGCCCCAAATCAGTGGAAAGCTTCACATGTAATAACCTGTCAAAGCTTAAAGTTATAGAAGGCCAAGGTGGTTTGGTAGCTTGAAATTCAAAGTAAGCGTATTTCTTCACTGCTAGAGAACCTTCCAGTGCTACTTCTGGGCAGAATAATTTCTAGAATTCCAAACCCAGCAAAATTCTGTAAAAATGTCTTCAAAATATCAACACATCTAACACTTTCATTTGTTCTTGTATTTTAAATGTTTCTACATGTGTGTATTTTTTTTTTCCTGGTCTGTGAATGCTGTATATAGTCTGACTCTCCAACTTAGATCTTTACATTCTAGTTCAGATATATAGTGGCATGCACTTATTTTCTGTCTAGTTTTGCGTTTTATAGAGGTCTTCACATAAGCTTAAAACTTACAGCAGATATGCATGTATAATTTTTTCTGTTTATCTGGCACATGTGAAACTTTGCCGTTTATTTCATCGTGTTAGGCTTTTTTTGCTAATAGGCTTTTTTTTGTTAGCAGAATGTCTATTCTGGTCTATTTAACTACACAAAACTAAAAATATCAATAAACCAGAAATAATCTGCCACTTCTAACTGGTGTTTCTTTAGTCTACGATAATGCAATCGTGTTAATAGGGTGCAGGGACATGACCGATTACACAGCGAAATGATCAGTAGTCTTACACAAGAATTAAAGTGGATGTTTGAACAGGATAGCTAGGAATAGCGTGGGATTTTATTCCTGGAAAGGTTTAAAAATAACCTTAGGTTAAAGTTATTTGAGAGATTGTTTGGCTATCCTTGTCTTTAGCAATTCTCGTTCAATCCATTGGGGATTGAATAATTTTGTAATTTTTCTCACTCTTCTTGGATCTAGAGGTCAGTACATTTCTGTAGGTAGGTGATGTTAATTTGAGAAGTGTGTTTAAATTCGTACATTACCAATGGGGTATTTGGTGTCTAGAGAATAATCCTAGAGGAGGAATAGATCAAAGTTAGATATGTCTAGAACTCTACAGAATGTACATTTAGAAGCCTACCGTATAAAAGTAATGCAGCGTTTTGTTGAAGCCCCTAATTTTGTGCACAACTTAGAGGTGAACTTTGTACCTTTTAACTGTGTTTATCCCAGTGTGGTATGCAAGCCACAGCTGCAGGGTTACGGTCCTTCTGAATGTTCTCCCTTCTGTGCATGGGAAACTTCAACGATGTTGTAAGCAATGTCTTCCCAGCAGAAAGAAGCTTGCAGCTGACCGTGCAGGGACTGAACAAACCATCTCACCAGCAAGTAGTGTCAAAATTTATAAGATGGTATAGGAAAGGGGTTTAGTATGGTTGAAGAATATCCAGAGTAGGAAGTGGCGTGTGCTTGTCTTCGCTTGCTGCATGCTTAAATACGGCCTTACGTGTCTTGTCTTAGACCTTCACTTTGTGTTTAATTAAAGGTTTAGACAGAGCATGAGTTCTTAAACATAATTATAATGATGCTAAGACATGCAGAGCTTCCAGTATGGCAGATAGTTTTGAATTATGCTAAAACTCTTGTAGTGTGGGAGGGAGGTACATGTTACATTTCTTTCTATCAAAGCCATCTGGTTGTAATTTCAGGGAGGCTACTAGATGGAGCTTTAGTAGTAAATCTTAGTTATCTGCTCTACTGGTGGCTTTGAGGACTTTGTGAGCCAGTTCCAGCTCCTGAAACAAGCTAATAGTGTAATTGTTGGTGTCCTCAATGTGAGGTATTTCTTTAAGAAAGACTTCACGAGTTAACTGTTTGAAGTTTGTCAAGAAGCTGTGTAATCATGCCTCTTAGCAAGGAAGCATTGTTGGAGCATTGTGCGTACAGTTGTTTCTCTGATAGAGTGTTCGTTCACTACCAAGTTTCTTAGATTATTCTTGAATCATTCTGAAATTTGAAATCTTCCTCTTCTCTTACTGTCATCACAGTTCTTTTCCTTTTCCTGTCTTCCTCCTCAATGATCTAGACTGGTGCTGTAGTTTCTTGTATGCTTTTCCTTTGCAGAATTACTTGGTGATGTGCTGAAAGATCAGCCGCAGGAAGCAGATGGAATTGACTCTGTAATCGTTGTGGATAATGTTCCCCAGGTTGGACCAGACCGACTTGAGAAACTGAAAAATGTCATCCACAAAATATTTTCCAAGTTTGGTAAAATTATAAATGAATTTTATCCAGAAGCAGATGGGAAGACAAAAGGGTAAGTCATTATAACTCCTGCTGGCAATAGGATTGAAACACTGCTCTGATCTACCCTTGATTATTAGCATCAATACTTTATGGCCAATTTTTATGGTGACCTCGTAGTCATGCTCATCATTTTCTTGTACCTTAGTCAGTACAATCCTGACATCTAGTCTCAGTGACAAACAGAAGTTCCTGAGGGAGCTGAGAAGCTTAATAGCTCATTAGGCTACAGTGTTGGGGGGAATTAATTATGGAAACAGTGCAGCTGCATTTGGAAGACAAATATCTGTGCAGTACTAAATTAGGGTGTTTTTGGTAATTTTCTGTCATGGCTAATAAATAGGTTAAAGGTCCATTTTAGCTAAAAACTTAATAGCAGTGAATGTACTGTTTATTGCAAAATGGACTGTCAGTGTTCCATGTCTGGTTGCCAGTGCTTATGCTTACATTAGTGACTCCAGCTAATTCAGGAAGCTGAATTATATTTAGTGTAATTGAAAAAGAAGAGTGGTGTTTTGAGATGCCTATGACAGCAAGATTTATAATTTCTAAACATCGTCTGTCATTCAGCTGGAAAGAGCTGCATGCTTAACCTGCCCGTTACTAGCTCTCTTTGTTCTGCGTTGCACTGAACTTGAATTCGTCACTTATCCTTTCTGTAACTGGGCTATCAGCTTAATTCAGGTCAAGCCCATAGAGCCAAGAAGTGTATATGTGCCTGTGACCAAAAGGGATATTAATTGCTTTTGACCCTAATTGGTTAGGGAGAAGACAGGAAGTTATTTGTAGATGCTCTATACTGAGTTCTTGGTTCATCCCCATTGTTTCTTTTTAGTTTTATTTATTTAGGTAATTTCTTTTTTATTATGAGCCTGTTATGTAGTCAACAATGACTTCCTACTTTCGTCTTCCTTCATTTTAGATACATCTTTCTGGAGTACATGTCTCCATCCCATGCAGTGGATGCTGTGAAGAATGCAGATGGATACAAACTGGATAAACAGCACACTTTCAGAGTCAACCTGTTCACAGACTTTGATAAGTGAGTGCAGCTGTCGTGTGTATCTGTAGATTTTGGGCTTTCCAATCAAGAGTACCTGCATGACGTGTAGCCAATAAATTGCTCTTTCAGGTACATGACAATCAGTGATGAATGGGAAATCCCTGAGAAACAGCCATTTAAGGATTTGGTAAGGATTTTTTTTTTTTAAGTGGAAGGAATATTTGGCATAATATTAAATGATTACTTCATTGCTGGAGTGTTCGTATAAAAATAGAAATGATGTGTTAACAGTGTTGTTAAAAGTAGTAGTGGTGATTGCATGCTCCTTTTCCTTCGTTCTCACTGTCATGAAGTGACAGGAAGAGCTTAGTGATTCTGCTTAGTAGTTCCACATAGGGTAAAACTTAAGAGTAAATAATGATTTTGCGCAAGTCATTTAAAAATAGAATTCTGAAAGCATCTTCTTATATTTTTAAATGTTTGAGGCAAACTCATGTGTTTGTTACCACTAGCTTTGTAAAAAGTCCTGTGGAGGAAGGAGTAATTTAAAAAACAAAACCCAAACCAAAACACCAAGAACCTTTAAGTTATTTTAGGCAAAAAGTGTTAAACATCATCAAACCACCTTGAAGATCCACCTTTTTATGATCTGTTCTCTTAGCCTCCAGTAACCAGTAGTTTGAATTATTTAATTTTACTTTAAAAACTTGTTTGCAATGGTAAGACTGCACAGTTGCATGATCTGACTCACTAATAATCTTTTTGTTTCTGTTTTTCTTAGGGGAATCTACGATACTGGTTGGAAGATCCTGATTGTAGGGATCAGTACAGTGTGATCTTTGAGTCAGGAGACCGGACCTCCATTTTTTGGAATGATATCAAAGAGCCTGTTCAAATTGAGGACAGAGCAGTGAGTGTCCTGGAAGTGCTGTACATTGCAGATACGCTGTCAGTCTCGTTCATTTTAAGACATTTCAGATTTTTCTTTTTTAAAAAAAACAAAAAACACTATTTTTTTCCCCATTGCTGAAATACTTTTTTCTTCCTTTTGAAGAGGAGTGGTGAAATTGCATCCTTTAGATTTAGACTTAGCTGCTTAGGTAAAACAAACGTGGAGTTAACTTGTTTGTGGTGGTGGTTTTTTTTTAACTGGTCCACGCTGCCTATTAGCTTTCATCATCTGTATATTCTAGATGATTCAGAAAGACCTGAAAATGCCAAGTCAGAGTTTCAGGACTACTATTCATTAGAGATGAGTATGTGCTTAAGTATGCTGCTTCTGATCACTTTTTGCTGACCACAGAGGTGCTAAAGAGGACTAGCTGGTTTGGTAACAGCATATAAAAGGGAGAGTTAGTGTACCTGTCTGCTGCAGGCAGTTGACTTGCTGAGAACTGTTGGTACCTAGAAGCATTTTCTTTAATAACCATTATGCATTACAGCAGAAAGAAGTTGGCCTGGGATGATGAGTAATTTTTCTCATCGCCATGGTCTATATTGCTGATGACCTTCAGCTCAGTTAGAGAGGTAAGAGCTGTATTATTGTAAAGAAATTAGAAATACTTACCCTTACTTCTGACAAGAGTATGTTCTTACCAGGGCTAAAAGACAATAAGGAGACCGAAGCCTGTTAGGTGGGTTTAATTGTTACTATACAAAGGTTGTCCCTGTGCCTGGAAAATGGTTTTTGTGATCAGTAAGTTGAAAAGGTCTGAAATGACAGTTTTCAACCTGAAGAATAAGTACCATGTGTTAAATTAAAACTCCACAACTAGTCCAAGGTATTACTAATTTTGAGATCTTCACTTAGAAAATGGATTTGCAAAATGTGATGCTACAAACCACACATTAATTCTTTCCCCTTCAGGAATCCAGCATGAAATTAAACCTTTGTGTATACTTTTTTTTAAATCCAGAGGTGGACAGAGACCTATGTACGTTGGTCCCCAAAGGGTACCTACTTGGCTACGTTCCACCAGAGAGGCATCGCACTTTGGGGTGGAGAGAAGTTCAAGCAGATTCAAAGGTTTAGTCACCAGGGAGTGCAGCTTATTGACTTTTCACCCTGTGAAAGGTATGGAGTATGACATTGGTTGGGCTAAGGGAATAAAAGAATGAAGCACACACATTCTGGCTGGTGTGCTTTCAAATCTCATGTGGTTGGGGTCTTACATTTTCCATTGCCTTTGGAACTACTGCTTTTCATGCATAAATCCTTCTTAGAATGAATGACACTCTGCCTGACTTTTCTTATACTTCAGGAAAGATGCCTAACATAATCTGGAATAATTGGTCAACAGAAGTGAGCTGACAAGTTTCCTCAAAGACGTTATTATCCAAAGGGAGAAGACTGTATTTTTTTCCTCTCTAGTTGGATGGGATGTCTGTAGTATTAGATTTCTCGTTCTCTGAAAAGTTTCGGTTGAGTAGCATCCTCCAAATATGTAGTACTGAAATGAATTCCTTAAGCACTCTTGAACATTAAAGAGCTCTTTAGAGAAGGCTAAAATAATTTCAGCACTGAGATGCATCTTGTTTTGCTAGTTTTCAAGTAACGTATTTGGAAGCAATTAGGTTTTATGTTTTGTTGTATTAAAGAGAGATGATTTATCTTTAAATGGAGAAGTCTAGCATACCTATAGTTCAGGGTGGCTAGGGTCAATGGATTTATGTTTGGTTTGAAACCAATGATATTCTCATGGCAAGACTGTAGAGTAGGTAACAGTGTATTTGGTGAGTTCCCCTCTCTTGTTACATCAATATGGGAAGACTTGCGCATAAATCTAGAGTCTTTTCAGCCAGAGGGATGCCAGGGAAATACTGTGCCTTGGAAGCTTTCTCACCCTTTATCATACTGTCCTTATTTTTCCCTCCTCTCCAAAAAATCCCATTAGAGAAACTGCTGTTTGAAAGTGTGTTGTATTTAACTGTTCTTTGGATGAAAGCCTGCTTGTACTGACATAGTAGATGAAGTTTCACTAGTTAAATTGATTATTTCTTTTGTAGGTATTTAGTGACCTTCAGCCCTTTGATGGACACACAGGATGACCCTCAGGCTATTATCATCTGGGATATTCTGACGGGGCAAAAGAAGCGAGGATTCCACTGTGAAAACTCAGCTCATTGGCCTATTTTTAAGTAGGTTGAGAAGCAGAATTAGATTAGAGAGGATGAGTAGTCTCGACTTTCAGACTTCATTTAATAAAAAGGCAGTTCCTATCTAATGTTAATTTTTTTTCTTTTTATTTGCTTAGATGGAGTCATGATGGTAAATTCTTTGCTCGAATGACTACAGATATTCTCAGCATCTATGAAACACCTGTAAGTTTTTCCTTTTTTTTGCATAGTGCTTATTGCATTACAATGTCACTTTCCCATGGTGTCTGTTCTAAAGGATACACTTTAATAATACACTCTAGAGCTGGGCTTCAAAGGGGAGAAATCCATTTGCTCTTGTCTTGTTCTTTCCTGGGTGAAAAACTAAAGTTGAGTCTGATAGTAAATTTTGCACCACACTTCCAGAAGGACTAGACAAGTCAATAAAATACTTACAAGAATCAATAGGATCAAGGTTTTGTGATGCCTCCCAGCTCTCAGTAGCAGGTGAGTGCCAGAGTACCCAAAATGCACTATAAATTGCAGCCTAATTGAGTCTGGTTTGCTTTTTCATTGTAATTCAGGTTACTGTACTCCTTAATTCTGTACAGCAATTTTTATTTTATTTGTAACTGTGGTATATGTATGTTGATAATAAAAGATAGGGATACACGATCTCTAAAAGCTGTACACAATTTCCTAGTTCATGTGCTCACATAATAAGAGTAGAAGGTGCATGTGTAAATATAAGAAATGTTAATAACTTGAAAATTTACACCTTTCTCTTCTTTTAGTCTATGGGTTTGTTGGACAAAAAGAGCTTGAAAATCACTGGGATAAGGTGAGTATTCCTTTCTGAAATCTCCTCTCTTTAGCTGGAATCTTTGGGGCTTTGTTAGGCTGAGAGGAATCTTTAGGCTGTTGATTAGAGCAAATGGCCTTATATGCTAAAGTGGTCAAATTAGACAAACTGGCAAAAAGGAATGGAAAATTTTTCATTTATTGATGTCCACAGTTCACAGCTTCTATGCCTTGAAATCTTCTTTGTGGTATTGCTTAATCCAGTGTTTAGCTTGGGATCCCTGTTCCTTATCTACAAAACCAAACTGGAATGTAGTTTGTTAGGGAGTATCTCCCTAACGAGATTTGTGTGCTGGCTTAGAACAGCGTGCTGTACTGCCTGTGTAGTTTTAGTAGGGTTTTTTTTTTCTCATTGGTTTAATCAGCCTATTTCTTAGATCTTTGGCAGTTACACTGGGTGTAACCCCTACTTTTTAGTGAAATGTACTGTTTTGATAACATTGGTCATATAGCAAGTTTAGCAGTTTAAAAGTCTGTTTTGGTATGATATGTGTAAGGTTATTACAGTGTCCTTAGCTACCTGTCTTTATCTGTCTTTATTATTGAGAGTTGATATTTGTCTGCAGCATTCAGATACAGTGATGAAAATGGTTTCTGCTTCTAGTATCTCTAAAAATTAAAATGGCATATTTTTAACTTTCTTCCTGTAGAGACTTCTCATGGTCTCCAGGTGGTAACATAATTGCTTTCTGGGTGCCTGAGGACAAAGACATCCCAGCAAGAGTGACTTTAATGCAGCTGCCTTCTAGACAAGAAATTCGTGTGCGGAATTTGTTCAATGTCGTAGATTGTAAACTACACTGGCAGAAGAACGGGGATTATCTGTGTGTGAAGGTCGACAGGACTCCCAAAGGCACACAGGTATGTGGATTCTGATTATATTAATAAAATTTGGTTCTGTCTCATGTTGACACCTCATTTTCTTACAGCATTGTCTTCTAATGTAGACAGTAAATTATATGATGTCAAAGCTATTTTTCATTTTTGCATTTGAATTTGAGGCATGTGGCCAGCAACATGTATGTAATGTTTGCATCCAAGATTTGCTTTGACTTTAGTGGCATCTTGGACTTGGGTGAGAGCTATATGCCTCACCAATTTTCCTACTCACTGTTAAACAGTTGTTGAACAACCCATAGATCCTGCTGCACAGTGTGCCATATGTTTATCTGTCTTAATTAAATATCATAAGTCTGAAAAGAAACAAATGCTTTTCTGCAATTCTTTCATTTTCTTTATCAGAACAGAAGGATTTAGAATGTGTTCAGTAATGAGGCATACTGTATTTGTCTGCTCTCAGTAAAGAAACAAATCTTTACTCTGTCGGTCATCCTGAGAGGATAATTATGTAGTTGTCCTTCTATACCTAGCAATAAAATTACTTGCTTTTCTGTTTCTGTGATGGATAATGAGGTCATCTTGGCCTTTACAGGGTGTAGTGACCAACTTTGAAATATTCCGAATGAGAGAGAAACAGGTGCCAGTAGATGTGGTGGAAATGAAAGGTAATGCCAATTATTTCCTTACTTTTGGTCTTTATCTTTGTTGGGTAGACACTTGTGTGTTTCTTAGAAATTGCTGTCAATGTGGGACGTAATTAGGAAGTTAACTCCTTTTGATAGGAGCTACAGTATTCATGTTGCATCTCATTTAAAAATGAAAAATCAAAACTTGTGTTGCTATTCATGCTTGTGACTGACTAGAAAAATTACAGAACTAAAAATCTGTTGGTAAGGCTGATAATATGAGTGTATTTTGTAGAAGATGGGAAACTTCGAAGCTATTGCTTGACAGAAACGCTTCCCATAACTCCCTGCATTTGCCTTATCAACCTGTCTTTTAAAAGATAGCCTGTATGGCAACATCTGTTAACTGATGTGTTCCCTCTCTTCAGCGTTGGTTTTCTTTGGTAACTTTGAAATTAAAGCTTTGTGTTGTCCTTTGACAGAATTTTGACCCCTCTGGTTTTTTGTTACAGAAAGCATCATAGCCTTTGCTTGGGAACCCAATGGAAGCAAGTTTGCTGTGTTGCATGGAGAAACTCCACGAATTTCGGTTTCCTTTTACCATGTTAAAAACAATGGGAAAATAGAACTCATAAGTAAGTGATTGAAAAACAAGTGAAAAGCGCAAATAATGAGCATTTTGCATGGCAGCAGATGCAGTAAACTCAAAATTGTGGCTATTTGTGGTGGATAGTATGGCAGTAGGTGCTATGCCTGACATTATATTCTAGAAATCTGAATTTCTGGTGACAGCTAAACTGTTTTCACTTTGGATCAGTCCAGGGTCTGGAAGTAAGAGGCTACTGCTTGTAAACTGATGGCATTGGATTGAGATCTCTTTCTGAATTTATCTTGTTTCTTTCCAGAAACGTTTGACAAACAGCAGGCAAACACGATATTCTGGAGTCCTCAAGGGCAATTTGTAGTGTTGGCTGGCCTCAGAAGGTGAGTATTCCACAGGTTACTGAACACCACATTCATTTTAAGGAGGAAAGACTAGATTCTTGTCAAGAAATGTTTGGTATTTCCATGAATGTTGCATTTACTCTGTAATCCTGATACAGCTTTGCAAAAGCAAAGGAAAATGAGATGCAATTTCATGATGTAGCGTAGTCCTTTGTAACTTTTATTTGCTGTTTTTGCCACAGCAAACAAAGAATGTGTTTTTCAACAGAAAAGTGGATATTTAGAAACACCTTTCATCTGTTTTACTTAAATACTGT
Source organism: Pterocles gutturalis (assembly GCF_000699245.1). Lineage (NCBI taxonomy): Eukaryota > Metazoa > Chordata > Aves > Pterocliformes > Pteroclidae > Pterocles > Pterocles gutturalis. Next base: position 12,100 of record NW_010118799.1, read on the forward strand.
CTCACAGCTAATCCAGTTTGCACCATGCGTGTAGCTCTCATAATGCATTTGTTGTTGTCATAGCCTTGTGCCTCCTCATGGGCCATGTCTCTTAATGACAAAGCAGTTTTGTGAAAGAGTTAGCAAGAAAGTGTCACGTTAGAGCAAATTAAGATTATTAACTATTTTAGTATTATTTGCCTTTACATGCTTTCAGGCAAGTGCTACTGTTCGTTTTAGAAATCTTTCTTTTCTTTAATCTTGTCTTTACTACTTAAATATCTCTAAGCATATGTTAAACTTTGTCTCTAACTTGCCCATAGTACATTTTCACTGGGACTTTAAGAACAAAAATAAAATGGGTTAAGAGTCACTGAACATAAACAGAACTGTTATTCTTACTTGGATTTTTGTTTTTACTCATCGCTTGGCTTTGTAGCCAGAAAGACTGGTGTGAGCCTGTCTCTTGGTTGCTGTCAAAATTTGTCTTTGTAGTGAGGAGTTGTAAAGATGCAGCTTGTGAAATGCTTCTTAAAAAAAACAGGCTATACTAGTGTGTAAAACAATCTGTCTTGTTTTGTCTTTGCAGCATGAATGGTGCCTTAGCATTTGTTGATACATCTGATTGCACCATGATGAATATTGCTGAACACTATACAGCTTCAGATGTGGAATGGGATCCTACAGGCAGATACATTGTGACTTCTGTGTCTTGGTGGAGCCACAAGGTACTAATCTCTTCCAGAGGTATTGGAAAGGGCTAATGGTGAGGAAGAGAAAATGGACTCCTGTCACTGGTCATGACTTGAAACCTGCACCATAGTTTTATACGTTAATTTCTGATCATCAGTATGTATTTGGGCCATTAGCTTCACTGGTTGTCCAAAATAAGCTCTGGAAGGGCAGTTCATGAGTCTAAACTGAGTGTCCTTTTTCTGAATTTTCATTATGTTTTTAGTGGTTTGAAACTTGATGTCCTTGAGGTCCACACAATAGCTGGATTTACTGTGCTTGTCATTACTTTTGCGTGGTTGCAGTCACTGCCCTGTAATCCTCTCCTGGACAAGTATAGAATCTGAGACTTAAGAATATGGTAGAAGGAATGGCTTAGTTTCAAACTGTTGCAATTCTCCAGAAGGTAATTTCTTGCAGAGCTTCAGTAGAACAAATATTTTGCTGAGGAATTTGACATGCAAGGAAGGCAGTAACAAAAAAGAACACCCTGGTTCTGTTGACTACAGTGCTGATTTTATGAAAAACACCCTTAAGAAATTGAGTGAGGACTACAGTAGTAAGCTGTAGTTTATCTTGATTGAGATGGTGCACTGCTCTTCCAGGTGGACAATGCCTATTGGTTATGGACCTTCCAAGGCCGTCTACTTCAGAAAAACAATAAAGACAGGTTCTGTCAGCTTCTCTGGAGACCAAGACCAGCTACCTTGCTCAGTGAGGATCAGATAAAGGTAGTGTATTCCACTGACTCTTTCTGCTGGCTTTGATTTGGTGTGTAAGTGTACTTGGTTTACTTCCTCTTCTTCAGGATGAGGCTTGAACTGTTAGAGTTACAGAACTGCCTTTTAGCCTGAATTTGTGAAAAAACATTGCTGTTGGGACCCTCACTTCTGGGAATGACTAAATATTAACTGTTCTTTAAGCTCAGAATAGAAATAGTGACCAGTTGTTCTTACAGCTAGGGTACAGTGAAAGGTTATTAAAGAAGAACAAAATTGCATTTAGCAGTCTTTGCTAATTGCATGTGTACAGAAGGATTTAAATGATTTGTAAGCCAGAAGGAACAAGCAAAATTATAGTGAAGGGGAATTGCCTAGAAGAGAGATGTTTTTCGGAAATGCTCAGCCTGCTTAGGCCAACTGACAGACTTCCTACAGAATATAATGGTTATGATTGCTAGTCTGATATCCTAGTTGAAATAAAATTCCCTGTTTTACAGCAAATTAAGAAGGACCTGAAGAAATACTCCAAGATATTTGAGCAGAAGGATCGCCTGAGCCAATCCAAAGCTTCAAAGGCAAGACACTTTTGGAACATAATAATGTAGATGAAACTCTTGTAACCTGTCAGTAGTTTTTGTATTGGTGATATGTAAGTTAAATTTATTTTATCATAAACATTTATGTTAATTTGAATCCAGATGTTTAGAGTTAGTTCCAGTAGGTAGTTCAGACATGCTGCTAAACTGTCAGGTTAAACAGTAGGGGAGGGGCCCTGATGTTACCTCATAAAGCAAATGTGGTAAAATTTTGGTGTTCTTAGTGAGTTGCTCTATTAGCCAGCCTTTAAATTAAGAAAAGCTGTTTAAATTTTAAAAAAAAACCCTCAGCAAAACAGGTTTTTTATTACGTTAAGTGTAAGATTTTTTTTTTCTTTTGTTTAAGTCAGTAAAAAGTATGTTGATGAGAAAAAAGTTTGACTTACAAATGCATCACATGTGGATTTGATTTACTGGGGAGGTTTAACAGCCTCTTCCTGCCTCCGTAGGAGCTGGTGGAAAGGAGACGTACGATGATGGAAGAGTTCAGAAAGTACCGCAAGATGGCACAAGAGTTATACATGGAGCAGAGGAACGAGCGCTTAGAGCTTCGAGGAGGTAAGACACACGTAGTAGTTGGCCACACACAGTACTTGTAAAGACTTGCTGCTAGATAACTACTGCTTCTAACCCAGTAACAACTGTTCTGGGGACTTACCCACTTTTTCTCCCTCCATTTCCTGCCAAAGCTAGTACCTTGTTCTCTGAAGGTTATTTATACTTTTTATCCTGAATCACAACAGATCTTGAGGCTCTTTGTTTTCTGCGAGAGAAAGCTCAAATAGTGCTGGCTGCCAGATGTTGGTATCTGTGCTCTACCTCACCTCTTTTACCCTTCAAGGCCAGCATTGGCTTGACCTTGGGATAAGACTGAGAAGAGATTTGGGTGTTGCATTTAACGAGAAAATCCACTAAAGCCCTGTTGTGGCAGATAGTAGTGACTTGGTTGTCATTTAATGAATTTGGCATGTACTTGTGATCTAAAGCCCCCAATACCTCTTGTTTCACTGCTGGTTGAAGGACGGTTTCTGCCAAGAGCATGAAATCTTTCCATTGCTGCCTTGTTTGAGGCATTCAGTGTTAATGTTTTCTCCATTCCAGGGGTGGACACAGATGAGCTGGACAGCAATGTTGATGACTGGGAGGAGGAGACTGTTGAATTTTTTATCAATGAAGAAATTATTACCATTGCAGAACCGGAGTAATTAATAAACTGTGGTAAGATAGCATACCTCGCAGTAGAGAGAAACTTTGTCTGCTGTTGCTATAGATTCAATAATTTACTTGAGAAAGCTAGGTCTGCTTGTTGCAGAACGTGTGAATGTGTTATTCTCTGAGTTGGTTTATGTTTTCTCTGTGGCTAGAGGGGACAAACAAAAGCTTTTTTTAGAAGTAATCAGTCACATTTATGAGCTGTTTTGAGGAGAATACTGTGTATGCACATGAGCTCTACTATCATTTTCTAGAAATGTTGGGTAGAATTCAGGTAGTAGCAGATTCTTGTGTCCTGACTGTCACTGCTTCTTACTGGAATCTTTTAATCCAGTGCTTTTACCGGTTCCTTTTTGTGAATTCGAATTATATATTTGTATGTTGAAAATAGAGGCTCCTTGCAGCCCCTCTTGTAGAAAATGTCCTTTAGGGAGCTTGACATTGTTGTATTGAGGAGGGAAAAGATATTTTGATAGTGAAGACACTCACATAGGATGTAAAACTTGCAATGGGTTCCTGCTCTGTCACGTTTAGGACTTCACTTAAGGAAGAGGAACAGGAGGTTGGAAGTATGCTTATTGCAACTTAAGTCTCCCTGCAGCTCTTCAGCCTCCAGATATCTAAGGAATTGAAGTAAAATATGAGCAGTACACCTCTTGGGCCTGTAGAAAAATTAATAACCATGATACCTTTGAATATATTTGGATCTGGCTTATCTGTGTGTCATACTCAGGAGATCCTTTTATAGACGGAAGAGGGAGAGGAGCTGCTTAGTGTATGGATTTAAACAAGAACAGGTGAAACACATGCTTATGTAGCATTTCACCAGCTAGCATCTATAGTGAGATTGTCTTCTTCATGTAAAAGCACAGTAACTAATTCACCTTTTTTTTCCTTTTCTGTAGCACCACCATATCTTGTGCTGAAAAGAAGTTTGTTCATTTTCAGAAAGCCTTCGTCAACTTTGGAATTTTTAATCCATATTCTTGCACTCTGGAAGGGTGGATGCACCAGATTTTCTCCATTCTGACACATTGTAGTGCCTTTAAGTCTTGCTGCCTGCTGCAGTGAGATACTGGGAAGGCGCTGCTTTTAAATTTTTATTCTTTTTTTTTTTTTTTAGGGTTTAATTTTTTTTTTCTTTTTAAATCCACTACTACCAGTATTTACTTCCTGACTCCTGTGCAGTACTTGCCAGCTGGCAGTTTTTGACTGTTGCCAGTGAGGTGGGATTCATCACTGCACCTCTGTCTTACACACACATGATGTTTCTGTTTCAGGACTCTTTCTATGTCCCACATGCACAGACAAGTGTTCATTTTGTTTGGGAAAAAGTCAACAGAACCATTTTTCGTATGATGTGTTTTAGTGTGCTGAAGCAGCACTACAGTGGGCTATATCCTCCTCCTTTCAGATTGCGAAAGGATGTCTCCCTCAAACAGCTGAATATGGAAATAAAAGCAGACCTATACTAAAACCAGGCTGGCTACGTGTTGTTTGTAGGGAATCTTTCCCTGAATGATGAAAGTCAAACATCTGCACAGTAATAAGAGTGTGTTTGCTATATTGACTATATGGCTCATTTTGGATTTTTTTAAAATCTCGGTTCCTTATGGCTCTTCTGGTTTTGTGTTGTGGTTTGTGTTTCACAATGATGGTATGGCTCATTAATCTGACAAATTGACCTGTCTGCTATGGTGGAGTGACTAGAAAATGAGTGGATTCCTTAAACCATTTGCAAACTGATACTAGCCTCAGGAATTACTGGATTAGTCTCAGTCTTATTAGAGAACATGGCTAATTTTCAGAGAAGTGCTCTGTATACACATGCCGTGGAAAGCAGAAGGTACCCTTTGGGCAGAGGGTAGTCCTGCTCAGCTGGAGGCAGCCAAGGGACAGTAATGTTTCTAGCACTTGGTTTTCTTTGTCCTGAGGTGAACTATTCCAATGTTCTCTTCACCAGGAAGACTCTTCAAAAACAATTGTTCCATAATGATAGTATTGACTTTGTTTCAGTAGGTCACTCTTAAACCAGCAGATGTTTTGTTTGTTTTTTTTATCAGAAGTCTATATTAGTTTCTGGTTTTCTGCATTTGTTCATTCATAATCTGTATGTACAGATAGATGATTAAAGTTTTGTCCACAATATTTACCAAGCTCATCTCTTAAGTGGACTGGAAAATAATATTTACTTTCTGGCAAAACAATGCAGAAGAACTTGTAGCACATCAACATTTTCCAGTAATGGCTTGAACTTCTATTGCAGGAGTAATTTTAACTACCCTTTAGTTGTGAGGAGCTGACTTCTCAACCATTTTCTGAGTTATGAATTGAGTTGAAAGGGTGGGTTTTTTCCCCTGACTCCATGCAATGAGGTTTTGACAGGCTACTGTGTTTTATTCCTGGCCACTTTGGCATTACCTTTCTTTACTTTGAATGTTAAATTAATAGATTCCTCTTCTGACATGCCTCTCTGAAGAGTGGATCATTGTTGAGGAGGAAAAAAAATGTTTATGGTCCTGTAAGAGCTTTGGAAGCTGACTTTGGCATTACCTTTCTTTACTTTGAATGTTAAATGAATAGATTCCTCTTCTGACATGCGTCTCTGAAGAGTGGATCATTGTTGAGCAGGAAAAAAAAAATGTTTATGGTCCTGTAAGAGCTTTGGAAGCTGAGAAGGAGTTGAGGCCTCTTCTGATCTGTAACACTGGCACTTCTGATATTGCTCCCTTCAATTACTTTGTCTTTACTTCAAATGCTTCTTGCAAATTATCTGCTACTGAAGTTGCTTTATGGGTTTGTGTTTGGTAAACTAGTCTATTTGGCATAGCTCAGAATAACATGAGTTGTAGTAGGAAGTAAGGGTCTTGTTGGATTTAACCCATGTTGGTTTGTGGCTTCAAGCACTCTGTGTTGCTGGTTTTCAGCCTGTGGTTTGTGGCCCTTACAAGCGCTTCTGAAGGATGGTGGAACCAGAAGCAGGTTTGTAGGTACCGTATAGAGATATGGGGGCGGGAGGCTTCTAACAGCAGTTGTATCTCCACTGAATGCCTTCAGGGTTCAGAATTTGAGGGGACAGGGAGGGAAAGAAACCTTAAGCATTTAGTAGGATAGTATCTCTCACTGTGTTTGTTACAGTATTGTCTTACGTATTTTTAATGATTGTTCTTAAATAGCAAGATTAACCAGAACAATTCATATAATTCTGGGCTAGTCTTCTCTTTCACAGTTTTTGTTTTGAATTTGTAATAAATAAACATTCTCATGACCTTTTAACCATCTACAGTCCTTAATGCAAACTTCATAAAGCAAGTTTTGTTCACTTGCTATACTAAGTTTTAACTTCTTAAATTCTAATATTTTTTAATAAAACCTTACTGTAACTTTTGAGCTTTGACTGTTTTACTGTCAATAAATAATGAAGACAAAAGGTAATCTTGTTGTGGGTTTTTTTTAATGGGTTGTTGAAATGAATGGGCTGCCACTGAAAATACTGAAGGGTTGCTTTCCTGAATGTGGGCGTCATGAAATACCACTGTGTATGAAGTGACAATGAGATGGAAGTTTGCACTTGGCTCAGGGAGGTAGCAAACTGTTTCCTGACTGCCTGGGTGGTTGTTGTTGGTTCTTGTGCAAGCCTGGAGGGGTTAGGGTGCTTCTTGCTCAACTTTTGGTGGAGCATGGGCCCCTGTGGCTGGTTGTACTGCATGTTTGATCCCAGGGGAAGGGATCTGGCATCCCAGAGGGCAACCCTTCAGGCTGTGGGCTCCTCACCAAGGGTGTGTGGAGATGGATTTGCACATCAGGAATTAATTTGGGCTTGCAGGTGGGTCATTTTCCTTATCGTGACTCCTTTCACCATGTCCCATGCAAGGTGCAGTGGTGGCACGCTGCTTCCTGGGGCTCAGGATTTCTGTGCTGCCTCTCCTGCTGTCCCTGCAGTCACCTCCCAGCTGGGGGAGCGCAGGTGTTGCCTCTCTCCCTCTCCTGGGGTGATCACTGCTGCTGCCTCTGAACTGTTCAGTCTTCTGCCTGTGCAGTCTCCTGAAGGGCTCCAGTTCGATGTGCACCCCCCTGGGCAGATCCCCCAGCCCTGAGCTGGCATCATCTCGTGGCTCAGCCATGCAGGAGCAGCAGCTCACGGTGAGTCTGCTTGATTAACGGAGGATGCGGGATGGGGAGGAGCAGCTGGGCTGTACCCAGCCCCAGCATCCTTCCTCTTGTGTTCCTGGGCTCTGTGGCCCAGGTGCAGGAAAAAAAATACTTGCTCTCTCTGTGCAAAGCTCTGAGTGATTTAAAGCAGAAGTTGGGTGTAAGTATCCTGCAGAGGAGAAAAATGCATAGTAGGAGAGGTGAGGCTGGGTTACCTGGCAGGTGGTGGTTGCTGGTCCTCCTTGGACAGGGATTTTCAGTGTGCCCGTGTCTTTGGGATCGGTTTGGGTGACAGATTCATGATAAGCAGCTAAAAGCAGCTGGGATTATATTCCTGTCTGAGCCCTCGCTATTGGTGCAGGACCTCAGCATCTCTCCGTGTTGATCAGTAGTAGTGCTTTGAATCCTTTCCCAAACGTTAACCTTCAGCCCTGTGACTCTCAGTTAAACTGAAGCACTGCCCTCATATTTTGCTGAAATGTGACTGGGACAGACACAGGAACCTCTGCTCAACGTGGAATTGCTTAAAATAAAGTCAATAATATCTCAAATAGCTTGCATTCCTCTCTGATGCATGAAAAAGCCGTAGTACTTGGTGTGGCCCGTCTCCACATGCTGCTTATTCGGGTTTGTTTTCTTACCCTCTGTGGTTAGGGCTACCGAATCCCGTGCTTAACCAGACTAGTCCAGAGGTTACGGCTGTCCAAGAGAGACTTGCACTATCTCCTATTCCTCCTGCAGGACTTGGGATTATGGATAATATTTCCGAATGTTTCGAAGAGATGAGTTCAGCCCATGGGAATGAGATGCTCGTAACTGTCACTCAGACGCGTTTAGGGAGATGACGAAGCTCACTTAATTGTTGCGTTCTTGTGAATATTAAAAGCTATCCAAAGGCAAGGAGCTCACCTTGTACTCTTGAGATACTCACAGTCAAGAAATGTTCCTTTGTTGTTGCTGGAGCTACTCAAAAATATCTACTACAGTGCTCGAGACAGGGAGCTGTTCGTGAAACCCTCATTACATTGACAGGTAGCTTGAATTGTTATTGTGGATATAAATCTGGTTCCTATAGAAACTAGTTGCTTGTGGGGCTGTGGAAAGAGTCTGTTTCAATAATTACACTCTCCTGAGGAGGCATCGTTCATGTGTGTTATGCAGTGTTTTACCAGCCCCAGCTATCCTGTCAGGAGCTGCCAAGGGGACGCTGCTGGATTTTATGAAGGGAAAAACAGCTATGGAAAGGTGAAAACAGAATTTTTCAAATCTCTGTTAACTGAGATGCTAAGGACAGCTTTTAGGTGCAATTTTGAATTGGTGGTCTTCTCTGGAGACCCTCCACTGGGTGCCAAGTCAGTGGGGGCCAGAGCAGGACCCCAGCTTCAGGGGGCCCAATTAATAGCCACCACACTTTCTCTGTTGCTTCACCTATACGTTAAACAGGCTGCAATGTACGTGCTCATTACCAATACTGACAAGTACAACCTGTGTGTCTTAAATCTTTGAGTCAAATTATCATCCGTGTTTCAAAATAGAGAACTGTGTTCCTGACTGATTGAGTTGTGGCAGAAGGCACTGGCAGTTAATTGCTGCTGTATAATTGCTCCAGTCGTGCAATGAATTCCAGCCTCCGAGGAACCCCGCGGGACCTGCTGAGATCAGGGCCAACTTGCTCAGATCTGGTTGAACAAGCTCATAAGGATCGCTGCCGGGGATTAAACGAAATGGGTACTTAGTGAAACGCAGTTCCCTTTCTTTGTCACAGATAACTTTAATCAGTGTTTTGGGAGCACCGGGGGAAGCTATAAGCGTGCGGCGGTTGGTACCATGGTCCCAGATCTCCAAAGGTTCCGTCTGGCAGCAGCAACGGTGTGGCTGCGTTCGCTCTGCCGCCTCCTCTGTCGATCAGCTGGAGTCTTGCTGTGTTAGAGACAGAAATAGGGGAGGAGGGAGGAAGAATTTGTCAAGAGAAAAGTGCAAGTCATGGGAGAATTAACTGGTTTAAACTTTATAAACTTTCTTAAACTCTCCAGGCCTTAAGGTTAAGGACTGATCAGTGGCAGAGGTGCAGTACGAAGCAGCAGATATCGGTGGTGCTTGCACAGAGCTGAGCCCCGTTGTGGGTTAGTCTGGGTGGCCCCAGCACACGTAACCCATGCGTGTGTCCCGTGTGCAGGTGGCCCTTCGCATCCGTCCCATCAACGAGGCTGAAGCGGAGGAGGGAGCTGCCCTCGTCGCTCACAGGGTGGGCGAGCAGGTGAGCTGGGGGCCGTGGCGGGGCTGTCGGAGAGCCCCTGGGATGGGGAGCGAGGGGTGGGCTGTGCGAGGCCTCCGGGTACCACGCTGGACCACCACGAGACTCTGGCTCCTCTGGTTCCCACACAAACGCTTCCAAATCCCGCAGAACTCCTGGCCTTGCTGCGACAGGGCAGGGGTGCAGCTTCCCAGGCAAGTGGCTCTTCTTTTCTCCAGGTCTGCACCTTTCACCTCTTGCTCCTCTTTCTGAGAGGGAGGGATTGCAGGAGGTCCTGACTTACCTTTTATACATCACTACGTCTATTTACATTTTTTTAATCATGCCCTTGTTATTTACCTTCTTTTCCAATGTAAATCCCATTATTTTCTATCATGCTTCAGCTGATCTTTCTCTGAACCCTTTCTGAATGCACGATAATTCTGTAATATCTTGTCTCGTGTTTCCACTCAATAGTCAAATGATCGCAGCCCTCAGAAGCAAAGAGAGCACGAATCTCTCTTTCCTTTTTGTGGATTATTTTACAAGTGCAATTTTTGTTTAGCACCTTACTGGTGAAACATCCTTTTTTTTTTTTTTCTTCCCCTTTTTTGTTTTTAAATTAGCCATTAACCTCACAAGGATATCAGCTTTATTTTTGTACAACTTACTCAGATGTGCATCATCTGCCCCGAAATCTATTTTCTCTAATGGAAATCTGGGAAGGAAATGTGCATTGCATTAGTCTGAGTAACTTCTATTTATGAGAATGAGTTTCTCTTAATAATGCAAGTAACTGCAATTATAAAAGCAAATTAATTGACTGGGCAGTTGAAGTACTTTGATTTCTTGGTGTATTTTGATTTACATCATGTTCCCTGCTATTTTTACTCCCAGCCTAACTCATTTAGAACTGTTTCTGTCTGCTTATTAATCCCAACTCAAAATTGACTCTGTTAGCGTCTTGTTATGTTTTAATGCTTCTGATCAATAGCAGAAGATTTCTGCTTTCAGAATACTGCTGGTTAGACAAGGTGTCAGCCCCACATTGGATGAGAAGGACTTTTTTGGATGTGTGGATACACTGCAAGCAAAATTTGGACTGTACAAGGACCTAGTAAAAAGGGTCCAGAAGGTGTTACAGAGCACATTTCTCAAGGAAACACGTTGACCTCATTCTCCAAGCTCTGCTCGTGGCTGTCATGCTTGCACATGCACAGGGTTACCCGTCAGCCCATCTTCTGCAGGCAGATGCCACCGCCGAGGATGAAGCAGGAGTTCCCTTCAGAGTCTGTTCTTGTGTTGCTTTAGGTTTTAAGGCCTGAACTGGACCAGTGAAAACTAAAAAAAAATTTTTAAGTCATTCTGGTAAATGAAAACTTGCAGATCAAAACTAGAGATACTCGTCAGAGACCTGGAATTTAGCAGGAAATGCAAAAGAAAAAAACCAAAATCGTGACATTTCCTGAATGCCCGTGGGCACTTGTCCAGGATACTTGTCTCTCCCAAGCCTGACACCCCAATGCAGTTATTCTGCAGGCCAGGTGGTGGTTGATCAGTGCTCTAATTGCTTATCTAACGAGCTGGTTACCTGAGAGAGAGAGCTGCTCTGGAGAAGCAGGCACAGGGTTCTCTGTCCCTTCCCGTGAGGCTTGAGCATCTCCTTATGAGCCAATTCACTGGAGGAGAAAGAATACTATTCTCCACAATAATTACACACTGTGATAATTATGTATTAAAATCGATCTTAAAGGACTGAAAAGAACCAGTTCTGTAACCTGCTGCAGCTCCTCACCCACCTTTGTTTTTTCCTTAATAAAAGCCAGAAATGGAATGAAGTTTCTGTCCTTGAGCAATGCGGATATTTCAGTCCTTCTGCAGGAGAGGCTTTCGAAGGTGACTTTGGGCACTTCTGCTCCTGAGGAGCTTAACTATTTTCTTTCACAGCTTCTCCGTCTGACTTTTGGCTGAAAAAATTAGGTGAGAGGTCCTGTCCCCCCCCCCCCCCCC
>NW_010118799.1:23766-25653 GCF_000699245.1 Pterocles gutturalis
GAGAAGTCCTGCCCCCGGCCCGCTTGCACAGGGGTTGGTGGGGCATCATGTCCCTGCAGCCACCACCGTTACCCAACGCCAGCAGCTGTTTCGCTGCTTAACGGACCTTCAAAGCGCTTTGCAGCAGCTGCTAATTCTCCAAATTACAGCAGTTGCAAAACAAACCTTGTCAGCTTGGCATTGTGCACGTGAGGGTGTTTTCCAGGCAAAGCTGCAGGGCGACATTCTTCTGGCCAAGAGAGATATCCTGCCAGGCTGTTAACCAACCCAGACATAACGGTTCTTCTTCTGACTGTGTCTTATCCCAGAGGGTGGTCCTGATGGATCCAAGAGAAGATCCCAATGAGACCATGCGAGCTAACAGATCCCGAGAAAAAACATTTGTATTTGACATGGTTTTTGATCACAGAGCAACCCAGGTAACATCCTTCCCTTGTTTTAATGAAAAGGCTTAACTTCAGAATTGTTTTCCCTGCTTAAAGGCACAGTAGCACTGTACATCCCAGAGGCCACATGCCTCCTAGATAAAAGGTGACACTGCTGAAGGTGAGAGGATTGGAAGGGTTTTTCCATTTGTCAGAGCAGCGGGGAGATGTACGGTATCCACTCTGCCTCTCACTCCCACGTCGAGACTCTCCAGATGCAGCCAAAGAGCTTTTTCCCCGAGGTCTCCGGTGGATGAGCTCATTGTCACACCGTTTGGCTCTGTTGCTTCTTCCCTGCGCCTCTTTTGTTTCACAGGCTCGTGATGTGAGCTCTGGTGCCCTCGCTGAGCCGGGTTTTGCAGACAGATGTAAGGTGCAGTGTGAGGGTTTCATCAGCACCTGCACGTTGTGATCACTGTGGGGTGACGGCAGCCTTGCTCCTCACAAGTGATTCAGTCATCTGGGTTCTCTTTCACATGAAACTCCAGCTTGGAAGTAAACTAAGACATTTCTGGAGGCCCAGTAGCGCTTCTCAATAAAGCATGAGGTCAGGGAGAGAATTTACTCCCTTTTTCAGCAGACACACAGGAAAAACAGAGCATTCCAAGAAAATAATCAAATTTAAGGATTTTTATTTTAGTATGCTCCTGCATCTTGCCTGCTTTTAAAATAATTCAATAAACCTCTGCGCTTTTCTGCTCATTTTGATGATTTGTCAAAATGCAACTGGCTCACGCATCGTTTCAAAGCCCAGGAAATTTGTAAAATATAATGAGAAACTCATGGGGAATGCAATTAGGTATACATTATTTGGACAGCTGTTGTGCCTGACTGTAAATTTATGCTTTTTTGACTGAATTAGGAGGAAGTATATGTGTCCACGACCAAAAGCCTGATAGAAGGAGTCATTTCTGGCTACAATGCAACCATTTTTGCATACGGTCCAACAGGTAAAGTGGTCCCACTAGCTGTACTGCTCCAGATAAATAAAATACATCTGTACAAACCAGAAGGGAACTACACTGCCAGTTAATTGCTTACTGTTGAGGACAAGACAGAAGCGTTAAAGTACCATTCTCATGGGGAAGTATGGATCTCCCTTAAATGCTAAAGTAACAGCAAAGCTGCCCTATTTGAGAAGCCACTTAATTGGGGTGGAATTCAGTTGGAGATAAATCTTCCCATTAAAAAGAAGGAGTAGGTGAGGGCATCTGTGCAACGCTGGAGACTGATCTCGGGAGAAGAGATGCAGCTGTAGATAGCACCTATAGATTACAGACTATATGAAAATCTGCTCTAGCTCTGTACAGCTAGGTGGGCAGTTAGCCTATCTATCTGTCCAGCTGCAAGTCTTCTTCCTTCCCATTTTGGATGGCATGTGCTGCGTATTTCCTGCAGCAGTGCCATTGTCAGGTGAGAAACTGGAGTAACTGGAAGAAGTTAGGGGATGAAGGACAGAAAT
>NW_010118799.1:25719-34951 GCF_000699245.1 Pterocles gutturalis
GGAAACCAGGCTTTACTGGTTGTGGAAACTTGCTCACATGGAAGTGGGTCTTCGCTACTCTTCTTTGTATCTTTAACAGGTGCAGGAAAAACCTACACAATGCTGGGGACGGACTGTGAACCGGGGATTTACATCCGCACTTTTGATGACCTCTTTAAGGCCCTTGAAGCCACTGCCGAGGAGATGGATTACAGAGTCTCCATGTCCTACCTGGAGGTGAAGTGTTTGCGTTGCCTTGGATCCAGGCTCTGCGGGAGCTCAGCAAGCCGCTGGGAGCAGGTGTAATGGGAATTGGGGTGTCCAAGCCCGTCCATCGCGCGGCACTCCCCTTGGGTTGCACAGTTTGAATCTTCCCTTCTGCCTTTCCACCCCAAAGTAGTACAGGATCAACTCAACTCTCTTTGCAGATCTAAGGCTCTGATGGTAGTCTTGTTTCTTACCCTCAGATCTATAACGAAGTGATCCATGACCTCCTGAACCCATCCTCGGGGTTCTTAGACCTGAGGGAGGACCCCAGAGGCAACATCCAGATAGCAGGAATCACGGAAGTCTCCACTACAAATGCTCAGGAGGTACCTTGGGCTACGGATCACAGCGAAGGGAAAGGGAAGGGGTTTGTGCTTTCATACATCAGGGCTTTAAAATTTCCTGACACTTTCCTATTGCCTGTGCCTTAATAGCAGGGACCTTTTGTAGCAGGACCTTCCTGGACCTGGATTAATGGGATGAATTGTATGGAAAGGGCTGGTCATGGAGCTGTGTGACTGGTAGAAACCAGGATAGAACCCCCAGCTGACCTCTGCTAGCTCTGCTTCCCCAGGGTTCACGCTGCTTTTCTGGAAAGAAAAGAGTGCTTTCATTTGTGTCAACAAACCAGTTGGAGAGGGAGAAGAAATAACAAAACCCCCTTGAGCTACACTGATGGGCACTTCTCCATGTGCCTTGAACATGAGATAAACACACCTCCCAGGAAAGCAGCCCCAAACCCAACAAACACCCACTTCCAAGGTCACAAGCCAAAGGGGGAGATCTGGGGAAAATCAACAGCAAAACCGCTGCTTGCATGAGCGGGACCAGAGTTTGCCTGTGCCCTGGGTGAGGGGGTTGGTCTGCGGGCAACACTGCGCTATGGCTGGGGCAGAGCTGTACATCTCTCCGTGCTTTTCTGCACCATTTTAGATCATGGAGCTGTTAATGAAAGGAAACAAGCACCGCACCCAGGAACCCACCGCAGCCAACAAGATGTCCTCCCGCTCACACGTGGTGCTGCAGGTGACAGTGATGCAGACCAAAGGAAGGGAACCGGCGAGGAAGTACGAATTGGAAAGCTTTTCATGGTTGACTTGGCGGGGTCAGAGAGAGCAGCCCAGGTATGGCTGGAGCTTGGCAGCTTCTGGTGAGACCAGGATGATTCCCTGGCCCGCTGTGCAGGGTCTGTCCTCATCCCTGGGGAAACCAGCACTGGGTGTTCCCCTGCTGCTTTAGAGCAGGAATTTGTACTTGAGGCAGTCAGAAAATAAAAACAAAGTTTGATCATATAGGTAATACCTTTTACTAGGCCAACTAGTATAATTGGAAGAATGTAAACCAGCTTTTGGGTGCAGCCTGTTCTCAGGTCTGAGAAAGCAGCAGTGAATTTCACATCTGAAGAGAAGCTGAGGTCTGTTAGGCAGGGATCAGCTGGGCTGTCGGAGAGAAAGCTGGTACCAGTGCGATAGAGGGATGCTAGTGGGTGGAAAATAAGGCAGCTGGCTCCTATGGGAAGGAGGAAACGCCGGAACTCGGGGAGGTGATTTGAAAGAGAGAGATTTTACATACCCAGTATTTCTGCTGAGACAAGGAATTCTGGAGTGGTGTCGTTATGCATCTTAACTTCTGAAATAATCTTTAGAAGATCATTAATAGCTGTCTCGTAAGAACCAAGGGCAGATCTGAGTCATCTTTTCCAAAAAATGTGCTCCTACATGTATCTCTGTGCCTCAGAGTGGGATTTAATCCCACACTTTCAGGGTGATTTTGCAGAAGGCATTGCCTTGACATCCAAACTTTGACCCCTGTCATGCTGCACAACTTCCCCAGGTGAAACCCCACCATTCTGAAGGGTGTGCTTTGTCTGTCTGTCCCCACTCCCCCCTCTGCCCTCCCAACAGACTCGGAACCGCGGCAAGCGGATGAAGGAAGGAGCCCACATCAACCGCTCACTGCTGGCTTTGGCCAACTGCATCAACGCTTTGAGCAAGAAGCAGGGGAGCCGGGCCCAGTTTGTCAATTTTCGAGACAGCAAACTCACGCGCCTGCTGAAGGTATCGTACACCGTGGGTCGGCAAGGAGCTTGGCGTATCTGCTGCTGGTATCGCTGCCCAAACCTGACAGTGCTTGAGAGGTGATCCGTGAATATCTCTGAGCATTGCCTTTATCCAGCCTGGAATGCTCCTCCAGGATCTTCCACGGACTTTGCAAAGCAACCAGGGCTCGACTGGGATGGTGCTGTCTCTCTGACAAGCATGTCATCTTGTGATCGGTGCAGTTAAGGAAGGACCTCCTATAGGATTAAAGAAATCCTATGGATTTGGGTCATATATCTCTAAGCTTGCAGGTTATTTTTAAATAAACTCAGTGTCTTTTAATGTTTCATCCCGTCTATAAGATTCAGCTGAAATTGGCCAATAAATTTGGATGTTTGTGGGGCAGGAGGGAGACTGCACGTGACTATGTGCTGTTGTAAGTCACTGCACCCTTAGGAAACCAGAAAGGTGGCAGACAGTCTCTCTGCTATGCTCTTTGGTTTATAGATACTTTACAACTTCATTTATGAACCTCACCTCGAGCCTTGGTGCCGAGCTACCACTGTCGCTGCCTGACAGATATGTCTTCTAGAGGATGGTGGGGAGGAGAAAGGCCGGCTTCTGTTGTGAGCAGCACTGAGAAGCTGCCAGCGTATTTGTGGAAATTGTGATTTTCTTGCAAAAATTCTTCCTTTGTAGAAAGGTAATTACTTATTGATTTTGCTGTTGATGGAGAGTAGGCCTAATGAATGGTGTTTTACCATCACTTCCTTCCCTCCTAATTGGGATTCTTCACCAGAATCTTAATGAACCTCAGGGGTACCCAGCCAGGGTGGGTACCACCAAGCAGCAACCCCGTCTTGTCCATACTAACCACAGCAACGTCTCATCCCTCTAGGACTCATTAGGGGGCAACAGCAGGACTGTTATGATTGCACACATCAGCCCGGCCAGTACCTCCTTTGAAGAATCTCGAATGACCTTGATCTATGCCTATCGAGCAAAAAACATCAAGACACAGGTAAATGAGCAAACAGCTCGCAAAGGAGCAGGGGTTAGAGATTGAAAGGTTGGAAAGTGGAAACAAAAGATGTAGTGGATGAAGGGAGAACAAACTTCAGGAGAGGGCAGTGCAGGATAGCATAGAAGCTTGGTGTCAGTGATGGAAGAGAAGAAAAGCAGATGAAGGGAACGATGGAAAGAAAATTGTGTGGGTTGTGGTTGAGAAGAGCAATATGAGGATCAAAGCAAGGGAGCAGAATAATGGAAAGGCAGCGGATGATGTACCTGGTAAGGACCTGGGTGCAGAACATAAGGAATGATGGGTGGAAGATGGGTATTGGAAGGACAATGTATGGGGAATATCCTAGTGGGGATGCTGGGCCTGGAAAAGGAGCTGAGGGACTGCAGAAAGGAGGAATAAAATGGAAAGGCTTGTGGGGTGAAGAAAGATGAACAGTGATCTACAACAGGGATGGTCCTTGACTTTTCTCTGACACTTTTTGGGAATTTCTCTGAATTAGGGAAAACAACTAATCTCCAGTCTCCCCACTCATGACAATGAATTAGTCCCCACCACAGGATTCAGGGCCCCTCCAAACGGAAGCATAGCTTTGTTTGCAGCCATTGTACCAATAACAGGCTCTGGGACAAATGCTCGCATATTCTGGCTCACCAGGTAAAATGTAACCTGCAGAACACCTCCAACCACATCGACCAATATACCAACATCATCGCAGACCTCCACAGGGAGATCGAGCTTCTGAAGGCAAGGGTTGAAAACCAGAAGGAGAAAAGTGCCATCAGCTCCAACATCAGGGATCTGCAAGGTAGAGCCAGGAGCAAGAGCTGTTCTGGGGTGTCTGCAGGGAAGGGAGCTGGGAGAGGATCTGTGTGGGCATGTTCTGGTAGCGCTTGGTGGGGCTCCATGGAGATGTAGCTGGGAGAAGACTGTTCAGCAACGCTTGTAGAGAGGCAGAGTGGAGAACTGAGTCTGATGGGCAGAGGAGGCAGGTAGAATCACAGAATCATAGAATCACAGAATGGTTTGGGTTGGAAGGGACCTTAAAGCCCATTCCCATCCCACCCCCTCCCATGGGCAGGGACACCTCCCACTAGCCCAGGTTGCTCAAAGCCTCATCCAGCCTGGCCTTGAACCCCTCCAGGGATGGGGCATCCACAGCTTCTCTGGGCAACCTGGGCCACTGCCTCACCACCCTCATGGGAAAACACTTCTTCCTAATATCTCATCTAAATCTCCCCTCTTTCAGCTTAAAACTGTTACCCCTCATCGTATTGCTGCACCCCCTGATCAAGAGTCCCTCCCCATCTCTCCTGCAGCCCCCTTTAAGCTCTGGAAGGGAGCCTGTCTCTGATGTGCTGTGTGATGCTGGACAACACATTCAACCTCTCAGCATCTTCCCCAAAATTAAAATTTGTTAAATTTCACAAATTTGCCCCAGCTTTGGCATCAAGTGGTGGCATTTGCTGTGTTTACAGCAAGGTGACCGAGTTTGTGCCTGCGTCACCGCAGGCTCTGAGGCTGTTTCAGGACACAGCGCTCTGGTGTATGGTTCATTGCACTTAATTAAAAAAATAAAATAGGGAGGGGGGCAGGGCGAAGGTTTTAAAACATTGATTGTTCTGCCCTGGGGATTGTTCTTTTTGTCAGTGAATCTGGCAAGGAATGAAATAAAAATAGTCAAGTTCTCTGACAGACAAGACACGAGGTACAATAGACCTCTGCCACCAATACCCAAGGTCATTTCTAGATACCAAGCACAGAAAAATGCTTTTTCTTTGGTGGAAATGTGGAAGAGATGTCCCTGCAATGCGGTACTGCAAAAGCAGTAGCAATAAGATCTATTTATTGCTAGTAATACAGTCATAAGGATATATTGGATTTATTAAGCACATTATTAACTTCAAGAGACTGCAGAATGAAGCAGAGTCCTATAAATGAATGGCTTGTAACACATGGACTGAGTGGCTTGGTCCCAGAGTAGCTTTGGCAGAAGTTTACCTGGTCTAACATCAGATCAGAAATGTCTCCTGCAGCAGAGAGGCCCCAAGGCTCTGAGGCACAGACTGGCCAAGCCATGAACGCCTTGCGGGTGCAGCTGATGGGGGCTTTCAGGGAGCAAATGGAGATGCACCGCAGCCTGATGGAGCTGGAAAACACCAACATTGAGCTGCACATTGATACCTGCAGGCACCTCCTAACAATCACAGAGTGAGTAGCTCCCTTGCTTTCCGCATGATGTGTACATGGACCTCCAAACTCACCATGAGAAATGCCAATATCCCACGGTCCCCCAACAAAAATGACAAAAGGATGACATCAAGTGTAGGTTTGAGTTTTACCTATATGATGACAAAAACTTGGGAAGGTGGTGCTCTGGAAAATGTACCCAAGGATTTAAGGTAGATTAAGT
Source organism: Pterocles gutturalis (assembly GCF_000699245.1). NCBI lineage: Eukaryota > Metazoa > Chordata > Aves > Pterocliformes > Pteroclidae > Pterocles > Pterocles gutturalis. Next base: position 31,439 of record NW_010118799.1, read on the forward strand.
CCATGCAACTCTGAGCCTTAGATGAAGGTGCTATATTTGCAACCGGGGATTTCTGCTATTGAGAAACTCGTGCTTAATCCCTCCTGGTGCTTGTAAGGAGACTGCAGCCTGCACATGGTGCTGCACTGCAGTGCAATTGCCTGGTGTGGCTCCCTAAGGCAACCAGCTACCTCTGTCATAAAGTTTAAGCTCAAGTCTAAAAGTGTATAAATGGTAGATAACTCACTTCTATTTGGACCTTATTCTGGACTTGTGCTTTAATGGAAAAATGGGATGGCAGTGCAGACTGGGATTGTTGGTCCTTCCACGTTCCAGTCACCCTGTCTTTGTGAAGTGTTTTCCATCCAGACGCATTGCATCTGGGCATCATTTCATGTCATAGAAAGCAGCATCATCCCTTTCTTCTGGATAAACTCGAAGTAGGTGCCAGTTCCCTCTCATTATCACTAGTCATCCACTTAATGCCTCTGTAAATTTTATAGTCCCTTAGCATTTGGATCATTTGTAGTTAAAATAGTCTTCAGGACATTAAAGATATTCAACAAGTACCTGTGAATAGGCAACAACTTGTGATGAGGTGGGGAAAAGCACTGTTCTTGCCATGGGAAGATCACATAGGCAGCCTGTTTTATAGACTTCCAAGCAGGAGGAAGCTAATTGTGCTCTTCTGCATGGTTTGCCTAGCTCCAGAGCAGCCTGGACTAATTAGTTCTGCTGCTGTCATGCACGAAGTTGGACAGATACAATGAAGGGCTCTGCATGCATTGTTAGAGTCATGTCACCATGTCCCAGAAGTTCCTTTCTTTTTTTTGCTGGCAGCTGGGAACGAGAGAAGGCTCAGGGTGCACGCAAGTACAACAAGCCAGCAAAGGAGGAGAAAGATGAAAACACAGAGGAGGAAGATGGGGAAGTGGATATCATAGATTCACCTGAACCTCATGAAGTTACAGTGGCAAGAGAGGAGATCAACCTGCTGCTGGCGGAACAGCGCGAGATGGTGGCCCTGAAGGTGAGGGGGTGAAGGTGCCCCTATGGTCACAGCTCTGGCCTCTGCCCAGAGGGTGGTCAGGATGAGGGAAAAATCACCCAATGGGTTTGCCCACCCGTAAGTGAGTTAATTCTTCCCATTTCCCCTTTCAGGGACATTTTGAGGGTTTGTCACTCAGTGGTTGTTCAATATTTTGGTAATCACTTTTGGTGATTATTTTTCTGATAGAAAACATTAATGTTTGTGAGTTCCTCTAGGCAAGGACTGTGCACCTGGATAGATCTGCTGTGACTGAAACCTGGTGACTGCTAGCAGAAAAAGCAAAATAATTTCTGTAGATGTTACTTTAATCTCAGTGTGAAGGACACAACAGAGATTTGCTCAGATGCCTTTGTTATCCCAAGAAGCCAAACTGCCTTGCCAAGCCCCTATCTATCTTTTTCAGACTGAGCTGGAGCAGCGCTTAGCAAAAGCCAAGGAAAAAGCTTCCCAGATGGAGGAGTTGTTCCCCAGACAAATCACCAGCAAGGAGGAGCAGGAGGTGCTACGGCTGCTCTGCAGAGCCCATGAGCTTGAGCTTGGCAACACAGAGCTGCAGGCAAACACACTGTATAAGGAGAATCTCTTGTGCCAGAAGGATTTTGTGATCCAGCAACTGCAGCAGCACATGCTGCTCTGTGAAGACATTATTCAGCAGCAGCAGACGCTGATAAAAGGTAAAGCAGCACCTTTGTTCCTGCTCTGTCATTCTCTCTGAGCTTTCTTTTCTGATGGCAAAGTGCAGAACAATCCACCCAGAAAACCTTGTCTTGATGTTGTGACTCCACAGTTCTCAGCTGTTTCTCCAGGAATGATCTTTAACTCTTCCTCCCCATCTCTGCTCCAGCCCAGAACATTCCTGTCCCGGAGATACTGGCGAGGTTACACCACCTGCACCTCTCTGAGCTGGAGGAGGGGACCCTGAACTGCCTGCTTCTGCTGCATTCAGTGATGTCCAGCATGCTCCGGGTAAGGCAGAGCAGACCCTCATGCTCGAGAACCCACGCTGTCCGATGGTCTTGTGTTATGGCCATTGATTCACACACACCAAAGCCTGGCTGGGTCCTGGTGCCAGTCGAGAGCTGTGCAGAGCTTTGCTTCATGCACACGTTGTCTCTGGAGGTCCTCTCTCCCTCCCTCCTTCCCTTAGACTCAGAGAATTAATATGGCTTTTAGTGCCAGAAAAGGACCCAGGCAGGGCTGTGCATGGGCCAGCGTGTTCATCCTCCCAGTTGCTGTTGTGTTGGATTTGAGAGGGATGACTGTGGCTTGGTGGCAAGCAGAAAAGCAAAGGTGAGATGGCCAAACTTACAACTTTACAAACAACTGCTGAAGGAGACCATCCTCTCTGGAGGCCTCTGCTTGCTGATGGTACAGTTGTTCTTGCACGAAAGACCCAAGGACCTCAAGAAGGGAAAGATGGTCCCTCTGTCTTTGGAAAATCTGTGTGCGTTTTGAAACAGCAAGGGGCTGCCAGGAAATTGCCAGAGTCTTCAGCAGGGAGTCCCACCAGCAGAGTCTCCTGTTTATTATGATTGCCTAGAATGAATGGGACGAGAAGTTGGGTTTCACCTTGAATAATAAACTTCCTCCTAGTCACGTTGTTATACAAGAAATTAAACTACTCTGGCTGCCCTTCCACAGGACGGGGGCAAATAGCAGGTGGCTGGAACTATGGAAGAGCACATGAGGTATCAAGAGTGTTTTTGTGCCAGCAGGATGAGAGCCTGGGATAGAGGAGAGGCTTTACAATGATAAAAGTCTGCTGAGGATCTCATTCTTCCCTCTTCCTGCAGCCCCACAAGAGCCCTTCTCTGGATGTAAGTCAGTGTCTGGATCCTAATAAAGACGAGATCAGAAAGGGTCAGCCTGGGAACACGAAGGATCTTCCCTGGGGGGTGAAGTTGGACATTCCCTCCATCACCCTCGAGTCAGACAGGTAATGTCAATCTTTCTCATTATTAGACTTATTCTCTAAGTCATGGGGACCTGGCAGCTCCTAGCTGAGTCCCCAAAGCCAGGTGACATCAAACTGGAAAAACCTCTAGAAACTGGAATCTGTTAGAGAAGAGTTTCCTGGTATACTGCTCTTGCAGCGTAGCTCTGTTTTAGCAGGAACCTTCTTTGCAGAGAGGGCTGTGGGAGATGTTTGGATTTGCTTCTGTTGACCGGCAAGGATTTAAACCAAGGAGCAAAGGTTGTGAGGGTCAGGGGACAAAATCTCTCTCCTTCCTGAATCTTGGAGTCCTTCCTTCCTGCATTATTACCACATTTACTTGGCTTCTGGCTTTCCCTGCAGCTGGAGAGCTTTCATCCAGACATCTGTCATCTCTCCCTGTTGATAGAGGCCTGTGCTTTCATCTGTTAACCTGTTCTTTTCACAGTGTCAGTTGCAGATCATCTAAAATGACACCCTGTAGGAAGGAGGGGTCTCTGGATACACACCTCAGCCCAACTTCCTCTGTTTTGCCGAAAAGCCCAGTTCA
>NW_010118799.1:34993-40105 GCF_000699245.1 Pterocles gutturalis
CCAGCAGCTACATCTATTGTATGCGAGGAAGGTAAACTTGGCAGGCAATAAAATTACTCCTAGAGCACCGGCCTTGGGGTTAAGGCTTGGGGCTCACCTAGGAGGCCAAGGTTTAGCTGCCACCTCCAATTTGGCTTCTCCCTCTGCGTGAACCACCCGACCTCCAATATGTCCAGCTGAGTGACAGGAGCTGTACGCAGAGGTGCACCATGCGATCTGGTGTGAGGGGACCTGTGCTGTCCAGGTCCCCTCCTTTTACCCATTAACTGATCTGCTGGGTCCCAATTTGATGACAGCCTGGTGAGACCGATTTCACTCAGCACCCTGGAACAGGAGGGAGAGTTGGGAGCTTATCAGTCTCTTGCTCACCGTCTGACTCATTTTGTAGCCATGACTCTGCACAGGAGGTATACGGTCAAAAAGCTTTGCCTTTGCTTCTCCATACATAGAAGCTCTTATAACAATATTTCAGGTGAAATTTAATGTCTTTCAAATGTTTGAAAGTGCTCTGAAGGGAAAAAGTATAAAAGCTTTGAATGAAAAGCAAATTATGCTGCAATGCTTTGATTTTTTTTTTTTAGCAGAAACCAGCAGGTGTTGTCGCAGGAAAGATGACTCCCAGGCTGCACTCCCCCACCTCTCTTGACTTGCATGGGAAGAAGTCACCTGTGGACATTGCTGCTGTTCCCTCGAGTCTGGAGTCCTTGAAAGAAATCGCTGCCAACACCAAAAGCATCTCCCTCATTGCAGCCAGCCGCCGTTCCAGAGCCCAACACAGAGCCCCTGGGAGCAAAGTCTCCTCAGCCCATGTCTCTGAGGAGGATCTGCTTGAGCTGAAGTATCTGGAGGTCATTTCCCCCCCAGAGTGTCGGCGGAGAGACAGTGCAAGTGGCAGGAGTTTGCTATCAGAGCCTGCAGCTGGGAGTCAGCTGTGCTCCCCAGCCAGGGGAGTGCTGACGAACAGGAGAGACCAGGAGATGCCTGCTGGGAGGACAGCCACAAAGAAAAGATCTCGCTCTCTGGAACCAAACGTCCATAGGGTACATCCTCTGTGTTTCTTTCTAAAGGGAATGGGTTGAGCAGAAGACACAGACCCCGTGGAGCTAGGGTGGTTTTTAAATACAGTAAGAGAAACATAGTGTAAACTGCTGGAGGAAATAAGTTAAATATCTTTATTCTTCTATAATGCCCTTGCCCTCCTGCCTGAACAGCAAGCTCAGCCAGTCAGGTGGGCAGGGAATCTTTTTGGTAAATCATGACAACAGTCAGAGGTGAGAGACATCACCACTGAGCTTAACTCAACTTGGTGTCTTTCAGATCCCAAAAGCTAAGCCTTGGACTCCCTCAAGCCCCAGTACAGCCAAAGCTTGGGAGAACCACCTGCACCAAGCTAGACTCTTCCATCAGTCAAAAGCTGTGAGCAGCGGATACATCGCCACAAAGGTCAAGGTTCCTATCGGCCACCATTCAGGTAGGGGCCAAAGAGCCACTGGTGACATCCTGTATCAGCTCTGCTGGAAAAGATGGGTTGATGTGAGAAATAAGTGAGCGAAAAGGCTAATGATAAGAACTAGTAGTAATCTGATCTTAATTTTTTTTTATATGGGCTAAGTAGCTTTTGATGGGTAAGGAAAGCATATCCTTTGTAGACCACCGCCTCAGCTATTCCTCTGTAATCCAGGGGGAAGAATTAGTGTTCAGCTGGGCTCACATGCAACAAGTTGCTGGTCTTGGTTTAGTCATTCACTGAGCTGCCCATACAAACTGAGCTGCAGCAAGGAGACAAGCGATGACAGGCTGCACTGACCATCTGCCAGCTTCAGTTCTGCACTGTGCAGACACAGAAGGCCAGGATGAGTTTAGGGGAACCTGACACGCAAATCCTATTAAAATGTAGCCAGAATCCCTTCCCATTCGGGCAAGGGTTGCTTACTGATGCTGATTAGTTTTACTGACTTTTTTTTTAATTAAAAAATTGTTAACTTTTGATTTATAATGCTATATTTTATTTTGGCTAGCTATTAGCAACTCATGCATTGCAAAATGTTCTTAAACTGCGCTCTGCTTCCACTGTTTATAATGAAGCTCTCCTTGCCTTTGACAGAGGGGACTCCAGCAGAGGTGCTGCCAAAAGTCAATGCTCCTGCAAGCACCGTCCAGCACAGCAAGGCTGACTGCGCCAAAGGACGGGTCCTACAGAAGCAAGGCAAGGGTGAGCACATGAAATATCAGGCTGGCTGCCTCAGGAGGCACTTTAGCACTTGCTCTGTTGCAATCTGAGCCTAAAGAGCTGTAAATGCAACACAAACGGTCCCATTACGAAAGCAGTCATGTGGGTAGGGGGTTTACAGCCAAGTTTTAAGCTTTTTTTTTTTTTTTTTTTTTCAACAGATGACGTGGGCAATGTCCCAGAATGAGTTACACCCCATCTCCCTCTTAGCCAACAACAAACTCTTAGGAAGAGAAAATAACATTTTCAGAAGTGTTCATAATCCTTGTCTAATCCATATGTGAAGTACAAAATTTAATCCGAGTTATCCATGTGACAACATACTGCCTTCCACTAAAAGTGTTGCCTTGGGATTTTCTTAAGGCAGCAGTGTGCAGATCCTGGCAGCTTTGCCAAACTCACCCCTCCAAAGCCCATGGCAATCTGTCTCTTCCCCATTTTGACTGGCAATGACACTGGAATTGAAGAGTGAAAAACTTGACCAAGTTCTTCATCCTCCCTCGCTTGCAGGGCCTGCAGATGGTGCCAGCAGTCGGCAAAAGCAGCAGCCAGCCGCCTGCCTGGGGAACCAGCTGAAGACTAAATAGAACTTGCTGGGGGAGCAGGACTATGGCCCCAAGGGATTTGAGACTGCTGAAAGTCAAGGAAGCGGGTGCAAGAAGAGTGTGCCTTAAAATGTATTTTTGCTTCTGTGTTGTGATGCTGAAAAGCAGAGTGAAGGCTAGCAGGGGGAGAGGGACCTTATACCTTGTAGATTACTTTTTTCCACATCCCTACTGTAAGTCTTTCCCCTCTGTTCTGTGCGCTCTAGCTGCTAGCTTCAGTTTAAAACAAATAGGGTGTTAATAGAGTCCAAGAGAAGAGGAAAACCTCATTTTCCCAGCAGTCTGCTCCTCCCAGAACATGTCAGCATGAAGCCCAAGCTGCCTTTTTTCCCTGTGGCAAAAGTGTGGATGCCACCCATGCATCCAAAAGGCTCCCTGACTATTAAAACCAAATGTAAATGTCTGAGAAATAGTTTCCCCTTTCTTCCCTGCTGTCCCTGTGTGTTGTTGCGAAGCTGGGAGGTGTAACGCATGCCTGGAATGCTGTTTGGGTGAGCAGATGTTTGGCTGTGAGAGCAGCCAGAGATTGCTCCGAGCTCTTTTCCAGCTACAGAGCATTTCAGATCCGACTGCAGCCAGGAGAAGCGGCGTGGTGATAGGTGAAGACCCTGATAAGAGCTAGCCTGGAGGTAAACCATGGGGATGTCTTTTTCTTTTTGGAACAAATGTCTCCAGCCAGCAGCCTTTTCCATAAAGGGCTTTTAAAAGTATTTTCCCTGCTTTTTAAATATGTTGCAAAGAAACTGGTTCTGGTCATACCACTGAATAAATAGTGACTCCATGCCCCAGCCAGGAGCAGCTTCCCTCCTAGGTCTGCTGAAGTATCTAAGATGACAATCTCAGGTGGGTTCATGCATTTTTCATATGGATGAAGAACTTTTTTTACAGCTGCAGGACTTGCAAAGAATTCTCCTACGCACTCTTTCTGACTTGCCGTGTGACACCGAGCACACTGCCTGTGCCTCTGTGCCTCTTGCTTTGCTACCGTTACGGATGAGGGATAGCTCACTCCAGGGATGAGAAAGCTTAAACTGTATTTATAAAATGCATTTTAAACCCTCGAAGTGGGGTTGCAGTACAAGTGTGTAAGCTGGCATAAGCAAGTGGCCAATTTTCCTTATGAAACAGAAAGAGGCAGGAAGAGGTGTGATTGCGAGGTAGGAAGGTCAGGAAAACTTGTTCCCTGGGCCTGACTCTTTCACACAAACAAAGATACAAAAAAAAGACACACAGATAAAATAAGCACAGACTGTGTGTAAAACAAACCCCTGCCAGCAGGTCTTGAGCCAAGCCTCTATTTACAAGACCTCACGTGACCTGCAAGCACTGAAGGACCAAAAATGAGGGAAAATGGAGTTTTCCAAGCGTATACATCTCCACTAAATACCTTTGGGCTGAATCATCATGAAAAGTTGCAGTGTTCAGAGCTATTTCATACAGGCAGTGGGATATTTCAGCCAAATGCAGCGGTTTGAGGCTGTATCTCTGAAGGGAGGTTGTGTAACAAAGAGTTTGATAATTTGCCACGACTGTTGTGAAGAGCGCCGAGCCCCATGATGTGCTAAGTTCCCTGTTTTTAAAACCTACATTTTAAGTCAGTTAGAAGTTAGGGATTGAAATCTCAGAGGTAGAATCTGTAAATTATTATTTGCAGCTTGGAGCATTGCTGGGACTGAGCTGCAGCTCCTCTCCTGCACCGAGCAGGACTATGGTTGGTTTCAGTGCTGCCGTTTTGATTCTTGATCACAGCTGAGGAGAGTAGCACAGGCAGTTTAAACTCTTCTGGGCTTTTCAGGCACCATCTCCTCCCCCTTGCTGTGTATCTATCCTTCGCTCCCACTAAAGCCTGCTGGGCTGGAACCCCCAAGGCTGGGTTTTCTTCCACAAAACAGCATCAACCTGGGTTCATCTGTGAGCTGCAGCACGCAGCGATGCTGGGTGTCGGGCGGCTGGGTGTATCTCGGCATGGGGACAGTCACCACAGCATCCATCGCTGGCTCTTCCCTGTCCCCATCCTGACCCTGGGGCTCTAATCCCTCATCTGTAGGAAATTAAAACACCCCCCCAAGGTTACGGTGTGGCGTGAGTCCTCCATGCAACCAATTTAAGGATGAGTTTTGGGTTAGCTTTCCTTGCACAACTCCTGGAAGCGGGAGTTTGGCGATGCAGCCCCCTCTCAGACAGCTCTGAGGGGAGAGCCATCTCCTCAGCGTGCGCTGCGCCCGGGGCTGCTGTCCCCCGCTCCCGGCCTGGCCTTACGGGCCATCCCGGCCCCCA
>NW_010118800.1:0-48121 GCF_000699245.1 Pterocles gutturalis
GGCCCCGAGCAAAGGGCTAACCCACCACACCATCCCAACTAAGTGAGAGGCAAATGAATTAAAAATTGCTATGGAGCTGAAACCAACTTTTCATAAGAAAACATTTTTAAAGGATCACAGTGAAAAACTGGCCTCAAGAGCAGTTTTTTCTTGTTGCAGCTCAGTAACCTGTGTTAACAGGATGCCACAAAAATACAGTGGCAGTTGTGCTTTTTGATCTTAAAATCCATAGAACTATGAACAGGAAGAGCACCGAATGATACAATATGCACAAATAATTAAAACTCCAAACCACAACCCTGGGACATCGGTACCAGGAGAAGTCTGTTGTTCTTTGCATGTTTTTCTGACAAGTTCCTATCACCATGGTCCAAAAACTATCACAGCCCATAGGAAATTCTCCATTTTTCTTTCTCATTTCTCACTAGTCACTCTTTTCTTTATATCCTTTGATAGCACCTCTATTTTTCTTGCTTTCAAGTCTTGCAATAGTTATTGCTCATCTCTTTCTTACAGTCCATCTGCCTCTTATTCACATCATCAGATAACCCATCTCTTTAAAATCCATACAGGTGGGCTGTACCTCCAGTGCTTCTCATTCAGTCACAGAAACCTCAGACTTATCTGCTCAACGCTTTTCCTGCCTTCCCTTTACCCAAAATCTTGGTGCTTTAATCACCTTCTAGTCATAACCAATCCTGGGCAAATGAAGGATTTCCGTCTTTTTAAGTGAACAAAAACAAAACAAACAAAAAAAAAAACACCAAAAAAGAAACACCAAAAAACCACAATTGTGTTTTGTGTCAAAGAAAATCTTATTTTCTGTAGCTTTTGCTAAGATTAAATTTGTGTAATTTTCAAGATGAAGTAACTTGAACTGAAGTTGAACCATTTTTTATAATCAAGTTGTTGGAATTCCTAGGGTTTCTGCACAGTGTTTCTAACAGCGCAGATGTGCCTTTTTCTAGTTCTTTTTTTTTAAAAAAAAAAAAGAGGTTGACTGTCAAATTTCACCCAGGTCTACCCCTCTCCCTGCCCAAGGTCCCCCAGCTGCCCTCCTGTCCTTTGGGAAACCCAGTTCTGCCTTTCCATCTGTGACGAGAGTTTTACCTTCACGAATTTTGCCCCCATGTCTCTGCCCCAAGCATCAGGCATGGATGGGGCAACAATGATGCACAAGCTCCTCATACCCTCCATCTCTGCCATCACATTGTGCACCCTCTTTCCTGTTTTCACCCTCTCCTTTCCAAAACCTGCTGCTCCCCCTTTTCTCTGCCATCACCACCACGCAGCACTGCAACTCCAGGCTCCTTCAGGTTACTTCTGAGAGCCAACATCCACAGATGCTTCCTTTGCCTCCTTCCCAAGCTTGTCCAAAAGCTCAGAGAACTATTGATTGCATTCAAAATCCAAAATCTCTTAATTCAGAAGAGGGCAATTGCAATATATGTCTATTTACCATAACACTTGATTTTATTGCAATAGGGTCTCTGTCTGACTTTCAGGGTTCCACATCACCATCTGGTTGTCTCACATCAGGCTCATGTTTTTGTAATGTTGTTCTTCTGCTGAAAAGGATTTCCCCACAAAACCCTAATTCCAGAGTTTTTTGAGCTGTCTATTGCTCCCTCCCTTGCACCCTCTCCCTTGCAGCCTTTCCAACCTGTCCCATTCCCTTGGGGTGCCCCAGTCCCAACATTTCCACATTTATCCCCAAAATGGGGAGGTAAATCAGCCACAGGGAGAACTGACCCCTGAATACCAAGATGAGAAGCAGAAAACAGCCGGCATGATAACCCAAGACCCTCTACCACTGTTTAGCATAGGCAGGCAGCTACAGTTGTTAAAGTCACTTATATTTAAAGTGTTTATATGGCATGTTTTCAGGATAAACAGAAATGTGTAATATATACGGCATTGAAGGACATAATCTTGGGGACAATTAAACTTGACAGCGTCTCTGTCAGCTCTTTTGCGCTGCAGGGGAGACATCGACCCAGGCTTCAGAGCAGCCCTTCAACTTCTTCCCCTCCTTTATTATTTTCCATCTCTGAATTAAATAATCCTGTGAAATGCTGGGCATCTGGGGTGGGCAGGCAAGGGAGCCAGCCTGGGGGGAAGCTGGATGAAATTGAGCCAGCCTGGCTAATTCAGCAGCACTAAATTATGCCCCAACATGTGCTCACCTGCTTACCGTGGCCGGTGGTCTTCCTTTGCCCCACACTGCTGCCGACCAGCCTAGTCTGAGGTCCTGATGCTGCCGGGGTGTCCTGGGGTGTCAGGGACACAGCGAGAGACAGAGGGGACCCATTGTGATGCAGGCTCTAGGCAGACCTCGCCCTAGAGCCAGCCACACAAACCGCCCCACCCCCAGGGGGGGAGTCCTGGGAGCTCCTGTGCACCCTCCCCGCACAACCCACTTGTGCGCTCTTTCCCCACTGGCCTCCCAGGATTGTCTTTGATTTTTCCCAATGTTGTGGTTTTTTGGGTTATTTCTCATAGAAATTACCTTTCCGGTGGCTCAGCTCCCATGCCCTTTCCTGAACCCAGACTTCCCGATCCGCCTTAAAGGATCCGACTTAAAGGTGGATCCGACTTAAAGGCGGATAACATGCTCATAACTGAGAGCAGTTTGGGTAGATTTTTTCTCCATCATGCCCTCTTAAAACAAATTTTGGTTGCATTCCAAATCTTCAAATTATACTTGTTGCTGAACGGATACTGATACATTCAAAAATCACTTTCTTGTATGTGGTATGAGACCTTAAGTTATTTTGCAAGGACAACATAGGTTTGGAGTTTTTCTTTGACTGTAAATTTAAGAGCGGACTATCACTGAACCCTATTAAGAAGAAAATAGAATATGCAGGGCATTCATGCATTCCAAGTTTAGATATTATTTTCAGCAGCTATTCCCACTTTCATGTCTTTACATTTCTAATGATCTCATTCTCTTTCTTATTTGCTACATCTTTCAGATATGGATTTTTTTTTCTAAACATGGTTCTTGAATAATAAATACAGCAGTTAATTTATTTTACAGTGAAAATTACCAACTTGATATCGGCCTCAAGGTGACTGTTATTGCTTTAGGAAGTTGGAAGAACAGTTCAGCTTTGGGTTATGCAAAGATTATAAACTCAGGTATAAAATCCTTCTCTTTAATTTCTCCCTTGTCTGTATTTAATCTCAGACAACAAAAAAACATCACAGGTTACTATGGCAACTCCCCAGGGAGCATTGTCCTCTATTCAGGCTCCAGGATCCTGCAAAAGAAAGCAGGAAAATGTCCTCAAAAGAGAAAGAAAAAGATTTTGTCAGGGGGTGTTTGTGGCTGGTCTTCCATCAGATGGGAATTCAAGGGTGCTACCCAGGCAGAGCAGTTTACAGGAGAGGTGACTTACATGGGCGATCTGAACTTTTGGCAACTGAGGCTGTGGACCACTAAAACAGACTTCTGATGAACATTTTAAGGTCTAAGGGCAGACTGGAAACTGAGTTAACAGAGACAAGTGCAGCATAGTACTGATCAGCAGACAAAGCCTGCTTAATCCAGGACTATCGAGAATGAAGTGTACCTTCGCCTTTTCTTAAAGAGGGATAAAATTATTTCAGCAAGCAATTTATTTGCTGAAAATTATGACTTCAAATGCTAACATATTCAGATCAAATTTAGTGAATATCATCAGGTGTGTGTACGCATACGTGGAGATGTAGATGAGAACTGGAAATTCTGCGACAGCTCACTGCAGAATTTTTTATAGCAGCTACACTGATTTCTGAGCTGGGCTCTCAAAGGGACTGAGATGTCATTCACAAGATTACAAAGGCAGAAATAATGCTGAGTGTGTTCCCCTCCCTGCCAAGAGACAAGTAACTCCTGCTCTGTAAGAAGGGTTTGAACTAACTTCCCAGCCAAGTGCTTTGTCCACAGTTTCAGACTACTCAATGGCTCCAGGTGAAGCTGCTTCACTACACAAAGAACTAAATACTAACTGGAACCAAAGACATATCCTGCATCCTACCTGCACACCTTACATGAGGCTGTTCAACTGACCTTGCTGTCCTTCTTGAAGATTATCTGGTTCTGGAAAGGATCCAGTGGGACACACGTACAATATTCCCCAGTTTGGAAACTCAGCTCCATGCTGGGCTGCAAGAGGTCAACATCCAGTGATGGGTTGGAAATGGTGGGGAGAGTGAGGTCTGAACTGCTGCCATGAAGATCTTGCAGGAGGCACCCTCGAGGCACCCTCGAGACCCCATCCCATCCTCTTTCCCATTAGAAATGGTGGCATGTACCTACAGTAAATCTAAGCCCTTTCTTTCTTTTCTTTTGGGCTTAAAAGACCTGTTAAAGTGCCTGTGACCAGAATAATATGTTTCTTTAGTAAAAGCATAATGTTTCTTTGAACTTAGAGCATCTTCTCTCTTTTTCTCTTTTTATAAGTGTGTTATATTCCTGAATCTTTATTTGATAAAACCAAAGGCATCCACTGCCACTTTGTACCACACTAAACATATCTGTCCTTCTGAAATGCCAGCCTCTGTTCGTGTCAGTGCAGGCTGGTCTCACGCATGCTCATACACAGTTCTTCAGGGCATTAAGCTTGGATGCAAATCCCACTGAGTCACTAAAAACCTTCTTGCATATTTGAGTGATCTTGAATCACCTCCTGACCTGAATAACTGGATAGGGAGTAAAAATTATGTTTTCTCAGTTTCTGAGGCAGTGAAGTGGAGGGAGAGGTGGCGATACCTCAGCATTGTATTCTGCCCAGGAAGAGATGAGCGCACTTGGTCAGCAGCGTGAAAATCAGTAATGAAAACCTCCAGAGCAGGTTTTTGTCAGACAGATAAATTACTTGAGGGAGACACCTATGTCACCATTTATTCAGACTAATTGACCTTCCAGGGACAGCATCTCAGTGCTGCTGACAGCGTGCCTCGGTGTAACCCTCACGTGTGTAACGCTGTGCAAAATGTCGAACTCCGCACACTTGAGCCAACACCAGCCAGGATGGTTAGGCCAGCTGAGAGCTGGAATGAGAGGTGAAAATATCTACTTGTATACCTTGCCTCTGGTCCTAATTTCATTTTAGGCACTGGGCAAGTCTTCTGTTTCCATACCCCATTTCCTCAGGTTCTCAGTGAGTTAGGGATACTGACTTTCTGACACAAGCTGTGAAGAGAAATTAATTCTTACTTGTAAAGTGCTTTGAACATGAAGAATACTACAGTACAGAAGCCCTATACACCACTCTTATTTACCCCCACAATTGTAATACATACAGTGTTTACAAGCTGACGAAAAACATTTGATTTTTGCTAGTCAGTGACATCTTACAGAGCTGTCAGGCTTTGTGTTGTTCCACTTTAGATCTCATTCCCACCTTGCTTTCATTCTACTTCAGCTATCAATATTTTAAAAAATGTATCAAAACCATGTGCAGTCTCTTGGTCAACTCTAAGCCATTGCCTGTCAATGCTATTCCTTTGTGCTGTGTCTCTGTGACATACTGCCTCTGAGCCTTGCCAACTCACACCCCAATTACTCTACCACTCTCCTGCTTCTGCTTCGCCAAACTTTACAGCACGCTCTGCATTGCTGAAAAAGCCCACTAGTTGTTTATTGTTGAGTAAGTAAGTACTAGCAGCAATAATCACAGGTGCACTTGTTTTTGTTGTGAGGGCAGAGGTATGCTCACCGAGGGCGATGGAGGTGCAGAGCTGACATTGCATCCAAAGGAGCTCTTTGGTCTTCCCCTCTACTGGGACTAATTGGATAGGTACGGTTACCTCAACGTGCCATGTGTGACCATGGGATATCCCATGTCACCTCCAGGGACCACTCCAAGAGGCAGTCTTGCCACCGGGCTGTCCCATACCCACTGACCCTGGTCTCTGATACCCACAAACCCCAAACAGCAACAGGCACTGGTCTTCAGGGAACTGACTTGAGCCCTTGGTGACTTTTCAGTCAAGTGATGCTTTGGCCCTCATTACTGCACCGATTAGGTTTCTGCTCACTGAAGGAGAGCTTAAGCACTTCACTGTCCTGTAGGTACTACATGTAGACTTCTCAAAGTAGGTGTCTACAGTTTGGAAGTGAATCCTCCTGGGCTCGCAGCGTTGTCGGACATGACATGCTACCTGCCAAGATGTATCTGTCTCTTCTGACACTGACCACAGAGGAGTCTGCAGTGGTTAACCGCCTGGATTAGGTAGTTAAAGCAAAGTCTCACACCTTGCAGAGCACTCCAGCTCAGCTTGGCACGTGCACGCTGCAAGGGAAGGTGCTGCCAAGCCAACCACTGCTGCATGGACTAGGACACATAAATGAGGTCAGCTTGGCAGAACTGAAAGACTCATGTTAAAAATAAACACCCTCTTTCCAGGGGTTACAAAAGCCATGTGCAAAATCCCTGTCCTTCACAGGCATCAAGCAAGAGACTGCAAAAGATGTGAGGTTGGGGGGAACACTAAGAAACTTCCCATTTAATGTGCAGCAGCAGCTGCAAGGAGAGTCTTGACAAGTGGAACAGACCACGAGAGCACAGACTCAAGCTGTCCTGTGAAAGAGTTCAATGTTTGGAAGTCAAGGGCGTTTAATCTCATTTTAAATGCAGAGGTTCCTCCACGTGACAAATCTCGCTGGAGGAGACGAAAAGTCGTTGGCTCCATTCCTGATTGACAGGGAGAAAATTGAAGGTTCAGGCTTATTAAACAATCTCTAATAGTGATTTATGGGGTCCTGTATATTTTAATCTAACAAAAAAATTAAATCATCTAATTAGCTAAGTGTGTAATTCTGTATATTAATTGTCTATTAGCCACTTCTTAATTATAATGGAACACTTATCAAATAACATGTGATGGCCACGTAGCACCAATTTAAGTCATTATCAGACTAACTCCTGCTTTAATAAGGATCTGTTTAACTGAAATCTAACCATTTCATTTTATTTTAAAGGCTATAAAGAAGAGGAGGTTAAGATCTTAAAAAATTAGTACCCCATTAGGATTTACTAGATACTGTATGTAAACAATGCTACATAAAGAATCATCAAAGCAACATAAAAAAAAAAAATTCAGATGCTAACCTATATGATTAAATGGCAGAGCATAGTGGAAACCTACCAGGGAAGAAAGTCATGTCTTATTTAGAAATACTGACAAGCTCAGGTATTTCCTGTCTCTTGACTGTTTGACTTTACAGCCTTTATGTTCAATTAACATGTGTTTGTGCATGTGCATTTTCCGACATTTTTAAAGAGATGAACTAGAGAAAATTTGATTATATACAACTGCATTGCTCTTGATACGTCACCAGCAGAACTGCTAACATCTCCAAAATTTGAATTAAACAGGATGTATTTACAATAGTAATAATAACAAGTTATTATTTTATACAAAAAGTTGTGCTATAGGGCGACACGTATGATGCAGAGATAGCTGTACTGTCAATGGGTTTCACAGGTATGTGCTGACTACCAAGGAACCTGGAGACCCCAAAACATGAGGTTTGGATCTGTGGGATGGACAGGGTTTCCTAGTAGCTCTTCACCACAACCCAGCTCCGTCAGCTACTCTGTACCTCTTCTCTGTCTTCCCCAGCCACTGCTGGTCCTGGTCTCTCTCTCCTGTTCCTGTAGCTCATGAAACAGCATTGCATCCTAGAGATGAAATCCAAAAAGGATGAATATGTAGGATCCCACTCTCCCTCCTATGATTTTATACAGTCTCTTCCCTCCCTTCCTCATTAATCATGGTTCATCCTTCAAGAAATTATGGAATAGCTTACATGGATTTGCACCCATGCTCTAATGGGCAAACACTGCTGCGTACAACTCTCTTGGTCTTTACAGGCACAGAAGCTTTGTTCTCTCATTTTCTTATCACTAGATCTGCAGGGGCAGACTTCTAACAGGGCAGAGGACCCATCTGGTAATTTTATTAAAAATCAGATTTGGCTTTCAGAAGTACCCTCTACACGGTGGGTTTCTCTAATAGTAGCTTTGTCACCTGAGTTTTGCAAAGAGCTCTACACTGCACTTCAAGGACTGTTCTTCAACAGCATTTTTACCTGCTACTGTTGCACCCAGATTTTGACTTGTGCAAAACAAGCATCTTACAAAAAATATAAATAGCTTGAAGTGTCTCTGAAGCCCATTGCTGAACAGTGTAGGTTTGCCAAACTAGATATGCAAAAAACACAGGAAAAAAAAAAAAAGGAATGTAGGCTCATAACAAAACTTCATATGTGGAGCAGTGCTGAAAAGAGACCGTTTCAAGCTCTGTGGAGCCACTAGTTTACCGCTTCTAGCATGTATCATGCTTTGATGGGTCATAGAATGCTTTGCTTAGAGGGTTTTTAACACCTGTCCATCTCAAGGCTTAAACTGCTGCCAGAGTGCTATATTAATGGTGTGCCAGAAGAGAGGTTTCAGGTATAAAAGAAGATAATAAACAGTTAGATCCCAGCCAGGTACTATTGTTAAGCACACCTAGGAACAGTTAAACAAGCAATTTCAGAAATGTTATATAACCCCTAGGAATTATTTTATGTCAGAGAAGCAGCCCCTTTTACCAATTTCTTCAACTTCTATTCTGCTAAGTCTGTCCTGGGGTGATTGGAGGTTACGAAAGTTACCTGGTCTTACAAAACTACCTGCAAACATCTGTGCAAATTTCAGGTCACTGTCTGTCCAAGTGACCTGTGGCGGCACTCAAAAAATAACTGGAACCAGAACACACATCCACCCAGAGAAATGCAATGAGAAAGAAATATGTTAAATTGTTTTCATATGTGTCCGGAGGATATCATTAACATTAATGTAGTCATAAAACAGCACCTGCTGGCTCAACGCAGCGAATCTTTGCCTACTACCAATTAACTCTTAAAAAAATAATAGAGAACAGTGTTTCCCCTTCTCGCCCCAAGCACAATAACTTGTTTCCTGCTAAGTGTTATTAATTATAATGTCCCTGCTGCTTTACGTCGCTCAAATGAACAGTCCCATCAGCGGCATAAGCTTCATAGTAAGGTGCACCTCAGCAGGAGCAAGTATGGAGTTACTGGGCTTTAAAAAATATTACACTACTTTTTATTGCTATTGTTGTTCCTTACTTGGTGTAGCACTTTCACTCTTAACCACCCAGAAGGAAAAAAAGCAGAGATGTCAGTCAAAGCACAGATCTCAGCTAGGCAAAGTGACAAAATCCCTAAAGATGTTCACATTACTGTAATGTCAACGATTCAGTGAGCGAAGTCTGAGGAAAAGTCTTAAGTGGGGTGGGGTGTGCGCTGAGATGAGCAGAGACACTTCTCAAACACATCTGTAACCTTGCCCTGCATTGGTAAATGTGAACGGCAGTCAGATTGCTGCCACAAGTGATGAGAAGAGTATTGGAGGTGACCGTTCTTCTGGGGCCAAGTGTAAGGCTCTGTGACCATGCAGCTGCACATTAGCTGTGTGCTACTAGTTTGCATGTGTCCTTAGTTCCCTTCCAATGGCCTTTCTACTTCAGCTCTTCTCCAGTGCACTGAAGTCATGGCAACCACCCCTTGTGTAAGGTTTCTGATATGGTGGCCATGGGGTGCAGAACACCATAACATGTACTGTCCAATGGGCTTGCTTACTGTCCTGGTTTCATCTGGGACAGAGTTAACTTTCTTCATAGTAGCTAGGGTGAGGTCAAGTTTTGGATTTGTGCTGAGAAGAAGGCTGATAACATACTGATGTTTATACTTGCTGCCAGGACAGTCAAGGACTTTTCAGCCTCTCTGCTGTGCCAGTGTCTGCAGGTGCAGGAGAAGCTGGGAGGGAGCACAGCCCTGGTTGCTAGTCTAGGATTCAACCTCAGGTTTAGGATTGAGACTCAAATTGGCCAGTGTTATATTCCATATCATGCATGTCACACCCACTATATAGGTGAGGCTCTGTCTGGAAGTTCTCTCTCTGGGTCCCCTCTCTCTTGGGGTTGTCTCTCTCTCTCTCATTGGCTGTCGGTCTCTCGGACTCTCTGGCTCTTATCTTTTTACTTCTGGGATTGCAATTTCAGGACTCTCCCTGCTCTGAGATTGTTAGCCGGGAAAGGACTGGGTCTTGGTTATCGGGTGGTGAGCAGCTGTACTGTGTTTTACTCATTTGTAGATTCGTATATTTGCACATATCACTATTATTATTATTTTAAATTTTATTGTAGTTTAATTATTAAATTGTTCTTATCTCAACCCGTGAGTCTCTTTTCCCTTTACCCCTCTAATTCTCTCCCCCATCCCCAAGAGGGGCAAGGGTGAGCGAGCAGCCATGTGGTATGTGTGCTGCTAGCTGAGTGGGTCAAAACCACAACACTTAAATATACATGAGCTTTGGATCTCTGATTTACAGTGTAAGGTTTACTGTCTCTTCTGTAAGGTGTCTCCCAGAACATAAGTCATGTTATGTGACTGAGCTGCCAGCCATCTCATACACTGCCAGGCATCACTCCTGGTCTGGACAGTGCTGCCTGTGCAAGAAGCAAAGCTAAGTCTCTTCTGCTTGGGGAAAAGCTCATCTCTTTCCAACTGTGAGGAGGAATGAGGTGGCAGAAATACATAATGCCCATTAAAATATTTTACGTGGTATTTGACCTAAGCATTGTGATGGAAACCGTAAGCCACCTGGACTTTCTGTACAAGATAAACATACAGTATGTGGCAGTCAGCCCACTAACAGAAACACCGTTTTGCATAATACAAACACCGAGGTTACACACCGAGGTTGCTGATATTATTCTTCCTATCTTACCAGAACTGCTTTCTGCATAGACAGAGTACCAGGAATATGATTTACTGTTTATACTTGTCAGTGCATTGCAGGTTATCACGGACCAAGTACCACGGTGCTCACTGCTGAATGGGCAAACACCAAGGACGCTGGTTCCTGTACTTATAATAGAAAAACAATAGTGGGTCAATAGTTCCTGTCTAAAGCCAAGTTGTCATTAGTCTGTAGCTTGTGGAAAGCTGCACAACTGCTCCTCTAAACATAAGCCTGCTTGCATGCTTATTCACAAGTTTGAACTGCACAGAAAAGAACAGTTGCTCTGGCTGCAGAATCTCTGCAAACTCTTTTATGAGACAGAAAAGTCTTTCCTGAGCCATGAAATGCTTTGTATTATTTGCTGCTGTGATTGTCATGTCTTCTGTATCTAACAAGGCACCTGGAGAGTCTCCTCCTATTTCTAGTGAAGTTTTCTACGTGACACTAATAAGAAGACAGCGGCCCAATGCTGCTTTTTCAAGGCAGAAAGGGGCACTCCAGTGACCTGGGAAGCCTCATCAGACATGACTGAACCAAAGCCTGTCATAAGCTTACAGACAAGGTACATGTCATCAGCCCATATCTCCCTCACCTTCCACCCCGGTTCTGATTAATTTCTACAAATCTCATCCCAAGAACAGATGAATGACAGAAAAAAAGATATTTCTGTGGTTTGCAGGCCAATTTTTTGCAGTTCATCTTTATCTGCTTTGCCTGATTGATCAAAAATACCATTATCTGCTGTACTCTACATTCTCATTGACTAGGTCCAGCCTTGCTAACCCCAAGCCTTCAACAATCATAAAACCTGATAAAAATAAAGACAGTTTAAAAAGTAAAAAGTGGGGTTCTTTTCATTTGCCATCTGGATTCTGGATCTTTATGGAGGTCAAATTTCCTTCACACCCATGGGAGACAGAAAGTTAGTTTCTTTCTGATGACAGCAGATGCCCTCTTACAAATAATGAGTTATCAGCCTAATTACTGGTCTTTGCTTTGTCATATTTACTTTTCCTCTGTGATTCTCTTCCCATAATGTGCTTCCTTGTTTTATAGGGAGTGAAACACCACACTGTGAGGATCTACTTCATGTAACTCTGTCTCAGAAGACAAAAGCAGACAGGTGACTAGACAGCAAGCTGCCTCTAGCTCCTCTGGCTAGTGTGATTATTAGCAACCCTTACAGTCCTATCACTTCTGTTACCTGCCACTATCTCCATTTCTTTCTCTTTGCACCAGCTCCACCCTACCAAACACTGAGCCCTTAGAAACCATCTCCAAGCATCTCCATTTACTCTTACACGTAACCCTCACACTTCCTCTTGTGAGGAAGTCCCAGACAGTACTCTTTAAAGGCAAAAATACAGATGCAATAAACGTGCTTGAGCAAATGAGACCAGAAATTGCTTTCCCTGTTGTTGAAACACAACATTTCTGATGTACAACTGCCACCAAAGCACGGACATACCTGGGTGACGGTAAGTGCTGAGTTGCAATCTCCTTGGAGGGCTGCTAAAAAAGCTGCTTCTGACATATAGATGGATGCTAATATTGAGTGAAACTGTATCCTTCTGTGGGATACCTGTGTTCTTAGGGAGGAAAAATACATAGCACTGGAAGTACAGGTACTTCAGAAATCTAAAGCAGCACTTCCTACAAACTATGCATATAAAACACCAGTGCCTGAGAAGTAACATCACACAACCTTTTTTTTTTTTTTCCCAAACAACAAAATCACTGAAAAACTTCTAAATAAAAAAAGCCAGATGTGGTAATAAGAGTGATCTAAAATCTAGTCTGACCATGAAGTTTATTAAAAAGATACTTGTTTTAAATACCTTGTCACTTGCATATACATACAAAATAAATGATAGAGATAGTGGCTCTTCATTATACTGACATCTTTTAGTAGTGTGTCTGAGAAACCAAAGGTACAAGTTCACATACATGTCACTGAGCAAAGTGCTTTTGGTAATCATTTTCATGGGGAGAAATAAGCCCTTGCAGGATCATATGTTTTATGGCGTAACTTCAGTTAATGCCAACATCAATCAGATTGTCAAAGCTGTTTACAGCCCATGCCTGGATATTCCCAGCTTTTGATATGCTATGTCAAGGAGAACCGGAATCCTTGAAACATAATTTTGTCACTCTCTCTCTACTTACTGCTTTCTTCCCATCTTCAATTTCCATTTGCAGCTGTTTCAGAACCCCACAGCCACCAGCTCATTAGCAATGTCAAGATGACATTATTTCTCTTCTGGGACACTGCCCTGGGTTTCACACAAAACTTACAAGGTCCAAAATTTCCAATATTTGGGTGAGTTGAGCTGCAACGTCCTTCTAACCTAAATTGCTCTATTAACACCTTTGCACAGTAGATTAAAGTCTAATTCCTTTCATCTAATTCCAAGAATGTACCGTTCTTCTTTCTTCTTACTTTTCTTAATATTTTTTTCTTCTGCATTTGATACCACTATGTCTGGCAAGTCATAATTTGGTGATTATGAGCTATGTCTCTTCTGGGGTTTGGCCGAATTTTAGAACTAGTCTAAGATAAAATACTCCAAAAAGAGGGCGTGAGAAGGAGGAAGGGTTGGAGGATCTATATTTTTTCTTGTGAAAATTGAGAAGTCTGGAATTATAAATAACCCTTTCCTCTACATTTATTCCCAAATTAAAATTGTGGAGAAATTCCAAGTTTTATCTCCACGCATACCATGTGTCACATAACAGGGACTCTGGAGCAGGATATTTCTGGCCGTAAAGACACAGTGCTCATTAACCAAGTGAGTACCAGCACAGAAGATTTCTAGGAACATCCACTGAGAAATTACAGACCCAGATGTGCTTTACACCATCACCAAATTAGGTTAACTCAGCCTGATGGACTGTCCTTAAGAGACAGATGCTGGACTGACAACAAGCCCATGAGAAATGAGTAAGTGCCATTTATTCAAATGACCAAATATGTCACAGAAAGGCAGGGGGAAGGGAGGAAAATGCAGGAGGCGAGGAGAGGGGTCAAAAGCAGTCCAAAACTTGTGCAGGCAACTGTAGCATAAAAAACCAAACCAGCACTACCCTGAGACCTCGGTCATAAAGCTTAATGGCTTGTTATCTTTACGAAGCCTTCAGCAATATAGAAAGAAGTGCCTGTTTTCCCTCACTTCACATCTTTACTGTTGGAGGCTTTCTTTTCTCTCTCTCTCTCTCTCTCCCTGTTTTAGTCTAAACAATATATCTGGTTTGAATGCAACTATAAAGCAGACTGTTAGCAGGGACAGAGGTGTGTGCCGACTGGAAACAGCCCTGCTCCTGTCCCTTTCCAAGGTCATTCTCTGTTAGCCACACATGGGGACAACAAGCCTGTGACACCATGATCAGCCACAAGCATGCACCAAGGGTAGCAAAGGGACAATGTTTCCCAGAAACTTTCTGGGATATGCCTGGACACAGCAGGATCTCAAGCCTTTGAGGTGTTGTCAAACGTTGTCTTCCTTCAAGGTATGTATTAAACACTGGTTTATAGAATGCCTTAATAAGTTTGCGTGAAGGTCATTGTGAGCCTGACTGATGGGATAAAGACATCAGGAAAACATTCAAATTTTAGTTTCAGAAAAAATAAAAAGAACTGCAGAGCCTTCCAAATCTTGCTGCAAACAGGCTTTCCCATTGATCTAATGGGGGAAAAAATATGCAAATTCCAATAAACCCCATTTTAAGTCATATTGGAGATTTGATATTTTTCTTCATTCTCTACACTATATGAACTGAAGACTTTTTTTTTCCCCAGACTCTACTAATAACAAGCCCTATAATTAGGTGTCTGTCCTTTGCAATCAGCACTACAGATTTCTGTTCATAGGAGAAAAATTGTAGGGTGGGAGAACCACTCAAGAGCATAGGAAAGAGCTGTCACCGGCACTGTGGCTGGTTAATGGTTTCAAAATTGTTATTAGGAGAGAACAGTTCCTTAATTTCGCTATGTAGCACACTAATAAAAAACGTCCTTGTTCATCTGTCTGTCTGATTGAACCCAACTCAAGTTTTCAGTCAAAACTCATTCTTCTCAGCCTGCAGTTGTTAAGTAACACATTCCTTCTGATTTCCTCATCCCCTGTACCCATGAGCCATTTCCCACAATGACTGGCCATAGTGTTTTTTTGCTCATTAGAGCTGGTGAAGATTGGCTTTCGGAGTTCGATGATAGAAAGACATGCTGGAGAGATGCTGCCTGAGTTTTTACCCTCCTGTTTTGCCCTGGTTGAGGAGTGAGAATCAGAACAATACCCATGCAGTTTGATGGTTTCTGTTCTTTGATTTGCAATGGAGAGCCCAGTTGTCAGCAGGCAAGAACCAGGCTGTTATTTGACAACCTGAAAAGCTTTGAGTAGCAGAAGTAGGAAGCTTCAGTATAAAATCTTGGCCCATTGAAGTCACAGTGACATCAAGTGAGTCAGGGATTTTTACATCCAAAAGTAGACGCATTTTGCCAGTTTTATTACAGCCATTAGAAGCAAAAGAGCTACAATTAATCCCATTACATTGCCCCCAGTAAGGCATAAGACTGCTCTTCAATGCATCATGTTGTTGAACCCACAACAACTTCACAAGCCATTCCGGTGGAGTTCTTCTGGGCCCACTTTTATGTCTGGAAATGGAAATTTCCCCACCAAGTTGCCTTCGAGTATATTTTTAAAATCAATTTCACGCCAGTGCAGGATCCTGTTCTTCACTCCAGCAAAACTGCCTCTGGAGGAAGAAATGACAGTTCTCGGAGATAATCTTCTGCCCAGCACTTACCCAATCCTCTTTTCATCTCTGAGGTTTCCAAAGCCAGGAGGGTTATTTTCAGGGCCATGCGTATCAAAATTAATGCTAAATCAAAAGGATTGCCTGCCGCGGGGCTTGATTGGATTTGGACAAAGAATGTCGCTTTCTGAAGTCAACCCACGTGTAGATCGTATTTTTCACCACCTCATCATGATTGTGAGAACGCAAATCATGCGCATTATAATGAGCGGGGTTGATGAATGTGCACCACAGGAACTCCAGCTTCAGTCCCCTTCTAAGTCATCACTGGAGAAAGTCCTTTCCTAAGGCTGGGTTTCTACTGCCTGACACATTCACTCCTTAGTCCGCTCTCTTTTGGGGGACATAAGAAAAATACCACCTTTGCTTCTGTTATGTCTATAATCTGTCTCTCCTTTTAAACTGGAAAATGAAGCCTGTTGAGTGTCTTTGCTCTAAAGGCCTCCTGTAATATTTTTTTTTTCATTCACTTACAACCATGCTCATAATACTTGTATGTAAAGCAAGAATCCTCATGAGCACGAGAATGAAGTCTGCAAGTGCATGGGAATTCAGTTCTCTCAATATTTATGTTTAGCATTAAATGCTTCATGCAAAAATAATGACTTTGACTCCCAAGGCCTTCCCTCTCTTATCTCAAAAACTGTTCATACACATGCCCTGGGATCCCTATGCAAATATAAAAAGGGGATTAAGTTGCATGTGTAGTAAATCCTGCTTTTACACTAAATAGGTAAGAACTAACAGAAGGCCTTTGGATTAAAAATAGGTCCCTGTTTGCTGAGGAGACTAAAGCATTCTTTCCTCTGGCTGCCCTGCCATGCAGGAATTGAAGTTTTCCTAGTGAGAAACTCAATTCACTTATAAAATCTATGCTATATTAGAGGTATGTGCTGTGCAATACGTGCTTTTGATTTAAATTACAGTATATTAGGGAATGCCCCCTGCCTCCACAAAAACACTCATTGTTTTGCAATGGGAAGTCAAGCCCCAGCCCCTCTCTGACAGCATCATTCCATGAGAAACTTACACATCTGGATGCCCTTAGGGAAATTCTGGGGACACAAGGTGAAAATCTAAATCATGGCTATCCAGGAGAAGGGGTGAGCACTGCTCTGGCCTCAGACATTGTGGTTTTGACCATCATCTGGTCCTTTCTCCCCACCCTTTGCAGTAGGAACCGGGAGGAGGAAAGCTCCTCCTGCCCCACCAGCCGTCCAGCAGCCAGCTTAGCAATTGCAACTTCTCAGACCACATGCAAAGGTCAAACTCACTGACATTTTGGTTCAGTTTTTACCCCTGGTCCGGCAAAAGAGGAAAACCAGGCTGCAGTGTTGAGCTGAAGAGCACTGTGAAGGGTTAGCCCTTGGCTGGGGGCCAAACCACACACACCCGCTCACACAATTCCTGCCCTCACCTCAGGATAGGGGAGAGAATTAAAGGGGTAAATGGAAAAGAGGACTCGTGGGTTGAGATAAGGACAATTTAATAACTAAACTACAATAATATTGAAAATAATACTATATACAAATATACAAATGAGTGAAACACAGTGATACTGGCCCCCAACCCGATGACCAAATACTCAGCCTGTTCCCGGCTAACGATCCCGGAGAAGGAGGAGTCGACCCCAAAGCAGGGAGGGGTCCCGAAACCTCCCAGAGCAAGGTGGGGGAGGAGGTTCCCGAAACACCACACTCACGGAACAGAGATAACAGTCTGAGTGTTGCAGACCGAGAGCCGACCGGGGCGCAGAGGGGGAAAAGGCCTTGGGAGAGCGATCCAGAGCCAGAAGAGACCGAAACCGAAAGGGCCTCAGAACCAAAAGGAAAAATGGGCCGATCCTCCGGAAGAGTCCTCACCTATATACTGGGCATGACGTGTGTGTTATGGAATAGATTATTGGTCACTCTGGTTCTCAATCTAGTAACCAAAGAACAAATCCTGGGCTAGTAACTGGGGCTGTGCCCTCCCAGCTCCCCCGCCCTGTCTGCGGGGAGCAGGGAAGATGAAAGTATCTGACCTTGGCAGCAGGACAAAACATCCCTTATCAGCTTTCTTGTGAGCATAAATCCAAAACACAGCCTCTTGCTAGCTAGAAAGTTAACTCTGTCTCTGCTTAACCCAGGAAAAGCACATAAAGCAGAGTTCTGCAGGCAGCCTGGCTGCGTGGCCGCTGACCTTGTCACGTTTTGTTTTGTTTCACCAATTGTCATTTGTTCCCTTTAAAACAAAAAAAAAAACGACCCACCAAGACACCGGTGGGCACAAGGTGAATTCCTTTCCGTGCATTTTGCAAGGTCATCCCCTGGGCCCACTGGAAGAATGGTTGCCGGCATGGAAAATATCCCACAGAGTCTCACGGAGGAGTTAAAAGGAATTGGCGCCAAAGGGTAAAACACAGCTGGAGACAACAGAGACAGGGCCGCAAACTTCCTGACAACACCACTGCATCTCACAGCTGGACTTTAGCAAGCCCTCCCTTTAAAGCTGGTTTTCCTTTCAAGAGATCTCTGAATGAAATGAAGAAGCAGTTTTTGCCTGAGTCATTGGCCTTTTCAACTTCCCCAGGACCCCCCAAGCCCTTTCAGCTCAGATATTCAGCTGCTAGAATAAGAAGCAACCTTATTTCACCTCTGAATGGAGGAAAAAACGCACATAAAAGACCTAAACCCGCCAAGCTGGAGAGACCTTTTTGAGGACAGCAGGGGTTACTAATTCACCCCATGCTCCAGCACCAGCAGCCGGACGGGGTGAAGATGATGGTGTGCTGGGGACCATGGGAGAAGCTCATGCCAGAGAGGGCTCAGGATGCAGCACATGGCGAAACAATAACAGCGAGGGAGCTCTTGGGTGGTATCCATGACTGAAATGGATGGGTCCAAGTGTGAGATACCCAGGCTCTACTTGTGGAGAAACACTCGAGGGCAATTAACCTGCCACCTCACAGAGCTTGACTGGTGCAAGACGCCTCAGGTGCTGGCAGTACCGATCCTTCCCTGCAATGAGCTCGCAGGTCGGCATCCTGCTTTCAGGAAGCCAGGCTGTCCCAGCCTCTCTGGACGTGGCCTCAGACATCCTCCACCACAGCAAGTCCCTGTCCCCTCCATCCGTCCAGCCCTGCGCCAGGCTCCCGCAGCCCTGCTGAAATTTCCAGGGAGGGTTGCAAGTTGGCAGGAGCCCCCATCTTCCTGCCTGCCCCGTTGCTACAGCCCAGGGAACCGTGACATCAGTGGCTAGACAGAATGGGGGAGACAATGGGACAACAGGACAACAAGGGGAGGGCCACTAAGGACCAAATAGATATCCTGGGCCACCTCCCCACCAGTGGGTGTCTGCCTGCCCCTCGTGGAGAGGCTTCCTCTCCCACTCTTCTGGATGCTCCTGCCCAGAGAAGTAAGCCTGTCCTGGGATGTCTGTCCAGGGTTTTATGGGGAGGAAGCTTTTCTGGGGTCTCACTGTAGCTATCAGATTCTGCTTTACCATTTACCTCCATGTTTCCTTGTTGCTCCTGGTTTTGTTGCTCTCCTTCCCCATTTTCCTTTTCAGACAGTAGATGAAAACCAAACCTCTGACTGAAAAACCCAGCACTGTAAGGGGGTTACGGAGGGAGGAGAAGGAAGCTGCAGGGTGCCCCATGGACTGTCTCCTTCTCTGGAGGAGGCAGGGGTGGAAACACAAGGATGGGTGATGGGAAAGGGAAGAAATACAGAGTCCACCTGCCCCTTCAGCCCCCCAACTCCCCCTGAAGTCAGACATTCTTGAAATGTAGGAGAAACAGTTGGCCAGACTATAACATACCTTAATTTAAAAAAAGAAAAAAACCCACAACAACAACAACAAAAAAATTTATTTTTCCAAAATCTCCTGACCTGGTCCTGGTGAGAGCTGGAGTCAGTGCCCTCCTCTTCCCCCAGCCCAGGGTGCCAGCGCAGACCCTCGGGCTGTCAGAACTTACAAATGGCACACAGGGACAGCACAGCCTTGCTGGCAGCCTCTTGCTAAGGTGCCTATGGATAGCATACAGGTGGGTGGTTTTTACAGCATTTGGTAGGACTGTGCCTCAGCAGGGTCAATGCTGACAGCATTTGCTCTTGGCTTCCTTCTTGTTCTCTGTTTTCCCTTCATAAACAATGTTCACATTCATTTATCTCTTTTTCTTTATTTTTTTTCAGATTACACCATCATAAATTTCTACTTCAGAACTTGTAGTTTTATGGATGGTTCTGTGAATATATGCATTTTTCTTGAGGCTTACCATAACATGTTTGTGCTAGATGCATACTTCAGAGAGTAGCATAAAAAAGAGGCTCAGTAGAAAAGCACAAGTATAGTTTATTCCTTCAAGGGAAGGAGATGTCAGAGAGATTCTCAGCTCTTTCTCAGTGTAATTGCCTGTGATTCTGTGATTTATTCTGCCCTAAACCTACAGTAATTAGTTACTCAGTATTGCTGCAAATTTACACCACTTGTGTTTCAATGGGTGCATGGTGACTGACCTTTAGCTCTGTGTTTAGGGGCTAATGGATTAGTTATGCATTATTTGCCACCTGTAAGAAATGTTGTTCTGATCTCTGCTAAAATATTTGGCTCCTGCAAAGGGCAGTGGTGCCTGGGCTTCTTTCTTGCACTGCAGGACATGAAGCAGAAGGTACTCTACTGCTGAAGGACCTTTGTGTGGATGAGAGGATCACATCCTGTGTGCTGAAATGAGCACAAATGTTTCTACCTGCAATACACTGCAGTGTTAGAAATCAAAACTGCAGCCGGCAGTAACTTCAGCTCAGTGTTACCCAGAGCCAAACTCAGTAAATCTCCCGCGGCACTGTTGGATGAGTCCTTTTCCCTTCCAGAGCAAGGAAGTGCTGGAACCACTGGCAGCGTTAATCAGGGATTTCTGTGCTTTCAGACAATCCAGCGTCAGTTTACTTCACTAATTACTGTGATTTAAAGCTGGAGCCACTTCGTTTTACTGTGTTGTGTAATTGCTATCCTGTCGAAGAGCTAGGCTTTCCGAAGAATATTCAGGGACTGTAGCTCCTCACCTGTGCATAGAGCATGTGTGTCCAGTCCATGGCCCAGGCAATGGCATCTGCTAAAATCAGGTTTATTTTAAAATCCCAGTGGTAAAGGTTGGTAGTCTGATTCTGCATGCCCCTCCTAAGCTGTTTGTGCCTACAGATTACAGACAAAGAGAAGTTACTTTTCTGATTTACTAGAATAAATGGTTTTAATTCTTAATTTGCAGGTGTTAGTGGCTGCAAGCAGAGGCAGCTGGTTCTCATCTGTGCACCTGCATAAATTGCATGGTCTTTATAACTTTGATGCTGAGTGAATTTACTGAGGCTTGGATCACTGCATGTTTGCTATATCCTTCTACGCTTCCTCTAAGCCTGCTAACAGCCACCCTAGGTTACAGACAGGTAGGCAGCCCTTTGGTTAGAGCTGATGTCACTGCTATGGTGAGCTTTTGGATGCAGCCATTTGAACTGAAAGACACTGCTGAGATGAGTTATTACTGGCTCTACTGGTGCTTACAGGACTGGTAGGATGCAATAGCGTAAGGGCTGCACAACAGGAAACCACTTAAGAGTCTTCTCTGTGATTTATGGTGACCAATTGCTTTCCAAATGTCTTTGAAAGTGCAGAAACTTTTATTTTAGGTGATTGTTTTCTTTACAAGAGTAGTGGTTGTAACTTGAAATTTGGAGATCTATTCTGGATGCAACTGCAATAGCAGAAATAGGTGAAACAACTTGTTTGTTTTTAATGGGCTTGTTCTGCAATTAAAGCCCATAAATGTTTTATATATATGTATAATATTACACTTTATTGTTATATATACAAATGTATATAATTAGTATAATAATAGTAGTGTGTATAATGTACACACTGTAATGAAAGTAGTCAACTACTCTCCTTGGATCTGTAAATAGATATATATACACACAAAGGTATGTGCATATATACACACATATAGCTGCTTCTTCAGTATTTAAGGCAGTGTGGACTCTCACCAGCCCAACCTGTCCCTGGTGGGTGGTATTAAGCTGTAGCTCTGCACATCACAGCACCAAAGTGTCAGCAGTCCCCTCTGTTCCAACAAAATGGGGTGATTGCAGTGACAGGAGTGCTTTGCTGGGTACTTCAGTCCTTCTTGGGCTGTGGGTCTGAAAGCTCCTGAGATTTTATATTGCATTGTGAAGTCCTGCTGCAAAGTCACATCTAAACAAAGTAGAGGCACTGTCAGATGTCTTTCATTGCAGCGGACTATAGAGCAGGAGCTTATAAATCCTGTAGGATCAAGCAGGCGTTGCTTAGAGAGCAAGATTCCCTCTACAAGCACAGATATCTTGAGGACAGCAAAGAAAAGCATAGGCTGACTAAACTCATATTTACACAGTGTTCTCTCCAGACCCACTATGGTGTAGAAATTCCCCTGCAATGTCTGTGTATGAAAGTCTCTAGCCTTGTGTACACAGCACTCCTCTGCCTTCTGGGATATGTTCTGGAAGCTTACAACTGGAATTAATTTAGTTGATGTTTTACAATACAGCACAAAATTGAATCCTCATTTGATGGCATTGCACTCTCTGCCTTCTGCTGCTGCCTGGGGAGTTACAGACATGCAAATAATACCATTTCCCCTGAGATGATCCTGTGGGGAAGGTGACATCTCTGATTGCATGTTTGCAGCACCCAGCAGAGCTGCGGGGGATACTGGGTCCCACCAGCCACTCTTAGCAAAAGAGCTCACCAGTGTCTTCCTGGCCATACTTGCACCCAATAGGGGACGTCAGCCCAAGGGTCATGGTCATAGAAGTGGTGAATTCAGCTTGATTTTTTTAATGGGGGATGATGGGAGAGCTCAGAATAAGGAAAACATTATTTTGATGGCGAAGCAGGCAGCTGTGATGCGAATGTATCATGCCTTGCTGGCCCCACAGAGGTCAGGCCAGTGGATCAGGACAGCGATGGCAGGAGGTCCTGCCATGAACTCCCATGGACATGATGAGCCTGCTGTGGCTAAGAGCAGAGGATTCAGGGGCAGCAAGATGGGACGTGACAGCAAGAGCCAAAGAAAGATGGGAGTAAGGGCGCCAGGGAGGCAATTCCACTGTTATTAATGCAAACACAGTCATTGCTCTGCCTTTGTCTCTCGATGAATCAGAGGAAATTGCCTCCCGAGCCCTTTGCCTTCCAGCTACTTCAGCTGTGTTTTGTTTCTCCAAGATTCAAATATTCTGACTAGATTTCAGCATATTATTATGAGCACAGAAGAGCTATAAAGAAAGTGAAGCTTCACAGAGGAAATAGCCAATAGATGTTGCTTTGAATTCACTTGCTTTTCATGGTGAGCTCTGATTTCAGGACAGATATGGCTTTGGAGAAGATGCATTTCTGTGCTGCAGATGTGTTTGTGAATACTAGTGGACAATCTCCTGTGACATTGTAATGGGCAGCTTACCATTATCTATCAGATTTTCAAGCCTGTCATTTTGACGTGACTGATTTTTCTGCTTAATACCTGTCCCCATGAACTATGAGCTTACAAAAGGAAGCACACTCTTCTTTGTGTGGCGGTCCTATCTGGCCAGATGAAGATGAATTTTTATTTGCATTTTACAAAAAAAAAAAAAAAGCTGGGTTTTGTAATGAAAATACATATCAGGTCAGGTGAAAAATGTGATGGTTTTATATCAAAATAACTTGTGATGAAGAGCAGGAGGCAGGCTTCCCAAGCAGAAATCTTTAATTTGGCACTTTCAAAATGTGGCATTTCATCCCTGTAATTTGCCATTGGGTTTTTGTTTCAAACATTTCTTTTGAGGAAAGCAAGCATGCAAACAAAAAAAAAAGTTCCCTATTTAGAATTCAATAAAATGCTTCATTTGATCCTCTTCAGTTTCCTGGAAAAGTTCAACATGAACATTCAAGTACTGCATTTCTTCAAATTGTGGGGAAACTGCTGATCTGTTAGCTGTGCAGCTTTGATGTGCCAAGTGCAAAGGCAGGGTCCTCTAAAAGCTACCGTAATTCATATTACTCAGTGAGACCATCCCAACGAGCGAGAAAGCTCAGCCTGGCAGGTACAGTTTGAGAACAGAGACAGAGGCTGTCTGTCCTGAAGGCTTTACCCTCCTGTTATACAATTCCCATAGAGTCAGCTATATGGTTTTGCGCAGAGTGGCATAGGGAGAACAGGATAGTCCATTTGAAATTACTTTCCATCTCTGGAAGAGAAGTTCTCCACAGTTGCTGTATAAGCTGATTTTTCTCTGTTGTTTTAGAGGGAAGTCAGGATAGGAAGGGTGACAAGGCAATACAGACAAACTGTACATTAAGGATGAGATCCTGCCCCCAGGCACCGCTGCTGCTGTGTGGGGCCAGGCAGGTGAGCTGAGCCCGCATGTTTATGGCTCATGCTCTTCTGCTGGGTTTTAAAAAGTGCTTGTTTCAGTTCTGCTTTTATTAATTCAAATTCCTAGTTTTTGAGGTTGCAAGAGAAAATTTTTTTAAAAGACCAACTAAGACCACTATAAAATGTCCTTTAAAACATCTGTGAAAGTGGATGAGTTCAAGGGTGGCAGCCAGTTTTAAGAGGTGGTGGTGTGCAGGGACTTACCTGGGTGAAATGTGGCACCTGTCTGGAGATGAAGAGAAGCACCACACATAGCGATGGGACCTGGACAGCCTCTGCCATGCAGGCACTGTGAAAATGTTACTAGCTTGCCCCAGAGCAGTCTCTGAGCTTGCCTAGATCCATGCATTGCATCCAAGACAAATGGCAATTACAGGGAGTTAGAGTGGGAAGATGAAGGCGATGCCAAGTTGGAGGAAGCAGCAGCCAAAACGGATGAGTGCGACTTGACTTCCAAACCCCAGGTGGAGGGATGTGATTATTACCCTCTGCCTGGCACTGGTGAGACACGTGGAGTGCTGTGTCCAGTTTGGGGCTCCCCAGTACAAGAGACACAGATGTACTGGAGCAAAGGGTCAGCGAGACATGTAGAGCTGGAGCCTATATGTATAAGAGGAGGCTGAGAGAGCTGGGCCTGTTTAGCCTGGAGGAGAAAAGGCTCAGGGACATCTTATTGCTGCCTGTAGCTGCCAAACAGAAGGGTGAGGAGAAGACAGCCAGACTCTTCTCATGGCTGCTTGGTGGTGGGATAAGGGGCAACAGACACATACCGGAGTATGGGAAATTCCAATTAAATACTAGCAAAATATTTTCAGCATGAGGATGGTTAAATACTGGAGTCAGAAAGGCTACAGGATCTCAGTCTTTGGAGAAATTTAAAATTTGAATGGGCAAGACCCTGAAGCCCCTGACTTGCTTTGAGGAGGGGCCTAGACCAGGCAACCTCCAGAGGCACCTTCCAGCCTGTCTTCTTCTACAGGTCTGTGACCATGAAAACTTGACACAGGAAGCAATGAACAGTAGAGTTAATGACATCAGAGATGCTTTAAAGTATGATGAAGCAGCAAAGGAATTTTAACATTAATTGGTTACAAGAGAAATTACAGAATTGTTCATGAAAGGCAGAAATTACAGACCTTCCTGAAGCTAGTCCTCTAAGGAAATGAAAATCAAGTGATGTAATTAGATTATTAGATTATATGTTAACGAGATACTTTCTGTCCCAGCAATGAAAGGTGCTGTGTTAGACTGTCACTGATAAAGCTAAATACTTTAAGATCAGATGTAGACAGCTAGCCCAGACTGAACAGTAGTAAAAGAGAAACAGTTGGAGTCTCTCTGGACCATTGGTGTTGGTTTTCACAAGACCTAGATCAGAAATAAAGTTCCAGAGAACTGAAGAAATTTATCATGAGAGATGGATAAGAGGAGAATTAAAGATAGTCCTTAATGTGAATCAACATAGAGTTAGGGACTACACCTTCTGCCAGACCAGCTCAGTGATTTCTGCTGATGAGATTTATAAGTTTGATTGACAAAGGGAAAAGTACTGATACCCTATACATGTGCTTCTCTGTAGCATTTGAGTTGATTTTGCCAGGTATTTGTATTAAGAAACTGAACCAGGTCGGTCTCATTGACTAAAATGCATTAACCATCAGGTCTCAGACCTGTGGTCTTTAGAATGCAACAGATCATAACAGATCTGTTACATACTCTGGTACCATTGCCAGAGTACCACAGAAACACTGATGGCTGGGACTCTGGCAGGAGCACGTCCCATTGAGCGGTCCCCTGAGCGTCCACGGTGCCCACCTGCATGTGTGTCCATGGGCTCCCGCAGCTGGCAGAGACCACTCAGCCCACCTGGATGGAGAGAACTGCATAGTCCAGAGGTGATTCACAGATGCCCTAAAACATGCACCCAGGGCACTGGAAGGTTCTGGGCATCCTGCATCGGTAAAACACCTGAAAACAGCCATTTTGGTTTGCAGTCAGTCAGAGCAGAGGAGCATCATGCCCAGTGGGAATCGGCAAGGAGAGGCCAGCAGAGAAAGAGGAGATTGCAAAGCACTAGTTCTGCCAAACTAACTTTATTATTTTTCCCTCCTTTGTCTTTTGATGTTAAACAGGCAGAGTGGATGAAGGGAAGATGCAGACACGATTAACCAGGTATTGCAAACAGGAGGGCGAGTTGCTTTTTATGGCTAGCTTATGTTTCAGACACACAACTATACAGAATAATGCAATAACAAAAATCATGTGGTATTTACCCTGGGTTTATTCACTGCGAGTCCTTTGAGAGCTGCTTTTGTTTGTCTTTATTTAATTGGCATGGTTGGATAGCCACCAGCAGGTCCAATTAAACAGATTCAATAGATTCCACTGTACATTTTTTTTTTATTTTTTTTACAATTCATCAGCATGTAACACAAAATGTCCAAAATAATTTGTCTGAGTACCAGTAATGAATATAAAGTGCACTCTGTTCCAGCCTGCATACAGTAAGTTTCAGCTGTACAGCATTTTACAGCCAGAGCAAACTGGGTTAATAATGGAATCACTGATTCAATTTTTAGTGCAGCCTTAGTGGGGACAAAGGTACCACTGCATTACAACGCGAGGTATTTGGTTGCTCAACTTTGAGCCTATGTGAGCACAGATAGGCATTATGCCATCTTTTTTTAGCTATCTTAAGCTTTGGCATTTGAATGTTAGGTGGAAACTATTTAAGAAAATCCCACCAACGGGACTTGGGCATGCCCTTAATATCAGGTATTTGTTTAAGTGCTTTGTTGAATTGAAGCCTAGTAGATCCTCTTGAAAAGAAAGTGATTTTCAATCTAATAAGGTTATCTTAGTGTGAACATTTTAACTACATCAATCAATATGCCCGTCAGGAGTAAATGACTAATGGGATTTCTCTTTTCTTTCTTTCTTTGTTACCAGAATGATGAATTGACTTTGCCTGTTGCTGAAGATTCTCATCTCCTTAATGCATTGCAGATATGTCTAATGGATGCAAGCTGTCAGGGTCTGGCAGTAACCAGTCCCAACCAAAAATATATTCCCCTGGGACTGGTTCATCAGATTCTAGCTTTGCTCTCACAGTGGAAAATGTGAAAAGGCTGGAAAAGGAGAATGCAACTTCTAAAGAAGCCTTCAATAAGCAGAGAATACAAAATTATATTAAGCAGACTAATCTTGCTCACTTAATCAAAGAGACAACTAGGAAAACCATCACAGAGCTTGACTGGGGTGCAGAGCTGGAAGGAGCCTCCTCATCTTGTCCCACAAAGCAGAGCAAAAATAGCAAAGATGTTTGCCAGAAGACCTCTGAAGAAATTTCAAGGAAAGATGAGCTGCTAACAGGTATTTTTCAGCAATATCTCAGAAGGAAGGAGAGAGAACAAGACCGCTGTCCTTGATCTTTTCTACATTTATGTTTGCAGCTGGTAAATATGAGTGCCATGCATAGGCACCTAAAAGGTTGATGGATTTTGAGGAGCAACATGTGCCTGCCCTTCCCTTCCTGCCAGCAAGGGCTGCAGTTGTGTGGACCCCTGAGCTG
Source organism: Pterocles gutturalis (assembly GCF_000699245.1). Lineage (NCBI taxonomy): Eukaryota > Metazoa > Chordata > Aves > Pterocliformes > Pteroclidae > Pterocles > Pterocles gutturalis. Next base: position 27,617 of record NW_010118800.1, read on the forward strand.
GTTTGTACCACGTTTGGGGCAAAATTATTGAGCTGTGAGAGCATAGTGAGGAGTATCAGCACTCAGACCTGAATCCCAACCACAGAATTTGTCAGAGAGCTCATCACAAATGCAAGGTACTAGTCTAAGTGTCCCCAGCTGGAAAAACTGGGATTTTACCAGTAATTTAAACAGAAGCAGAGTGATGCCAGGACAGAGCGTAAACAGAAAACCCATGCATCCATTGTAGGCAGAACTTCTGACTTTCCAAGGTGTTCAGATTCCAAACACTGTGATTAGTTTTGTCTGGAGCAGAATTGCTCTGTTGCATGTAAATGACAGCAAATTAATATCAGACAATTATCTCTCTTATTAGATATCTCGAGCAATGTTTACCTTTTTTTTCTATATATTACCCTGCTTTTAGTAGTATTTTACAGATCATTAAGTAACCCAGCCAATGTTCAGAGGCAGATAGCAGGGACAAAAATGTAGTTAATCTCTGGAAAGGAAAACTCTCAAAATTACAGGGAAACAACCCACCTTTTTTTAAGGATGGCAAGAACTTGTCCCATTTTGGTTGTGGCTGCCTGTGGTGACAGAACCCATCTCCTCCGCTTGCTAGCCAGGATGTGGCTTGTGACTGTATGAAGCACAGGGTCACAGCTGTTCTCTAGGAGTGGGTGAGGAAGGGACAAGTGGCCCTATGAAAAGCCACTGGAAGGGGACCACACAGCAGCTGTGGGGAATGGCAACTGCTTCCCTATACAGGGAGAGTCTGGCTTTCTGCAACAGAGACTGCATCCCAAACCAGGGTCCAAGTGGGACAACTTGGCCTTATCCTAAGTATAAATCAAGCTTATAGAGGAAAGATTGGACTTTTTCCATATGTCTTCTTTGATACGCCATGAACATGCATTCCTCATGCTATAGGAGAACCCCTAGCACAGCCTGCCTTGGCACAGCTGAGAAAGACACAGCCAGTATGAAAAAGCCAGGCTAATCCTTGAAGTGAAGGGTTACTTATTTCCTAAAGAATTCATGCATTGGTCCTCCTTGGGGGTTGGCCAACAGAAGTGTTTTGTGCTCACTTTTGCATTTTTCTTAATGTAAATTTGCCAGCTCCCAAGAATGAGAAAAATCGGCTGTTTGCACTTGTAAGGTTTATTTTTGAAGAGCTTTCCATGTGGAAATTAAGTATTCTTAGCAAGCACACACATGAGCTGCATCCTTAAGGACAAATCTGCCCCAGCAAGAGGCTGAGGAGCTGAAAGAGCCACAACTGACTGGAAGCAAATGCATGCAGAAACCTCTCTGTGCCATCCCAGGTGTTTGTTGGATTTCCACATCACAATTTAAAATTCGGATGAAATATGAAGTTTCTTTCTGCATGTTTCAGTATTTAGACATAAGTAGATTTACCAAGGAAAATCAAATATGGAAATACCTCATTAGGGACCTAGAGTGAACAGTTAATATCTTCAAGAATTTGTACAGTACAGTGATTCATGGAGTTTCCTTGGCCTTTTTCAATCTCTTTTCACTTTTTATGTCTTTCATGAGAGTGGCTTATGTAATCTGAGTAGTAACCTTCATTTCAATGCTTTTTCTGGCTCCCTGTCCCAGCCATGCCTCTCTTTTTTCCCATATCTCTTATTCCTCTACATTTTCTTTTCCACCATCTCCTCTGCCACCCTACTGCCATCCCCAAATGCCTCTGTGTCCACACTCTTCCCCCAGACCTCTGCATGCCCACAGGTGCCTCTCCTCTCTCCCACCACCTTCTTCATATGCTTGCCCTAGATTTCTCCCTCTCCTCTCTGATTTTTTGGAAATAACACCACTTGGGATGTTGACACTGAGGTAGGTTGCATAAGCACTGGTTTATCTCACAGGGCATTTGAGCTGAGATGTACAACTAACCAGGCAGATGGGTGCTGTAACAGCCCCCAGGTGTGCTGTGCTCTGCACGCAGAGGGAAATGTGCAAATCTGGAGAAGAAAGGTGCTGCTCTGACAGCAAACCCCTCAGGGCACTTCATCTGCCTGTATGAGGTGTTTGGGCAAAAATTACCAGTTTCCTCCCTGTTCATGTAGCATTGTGACCTTCCCACAGAGGGCCAGCCCTGGTCCCCTTCACCCTGTTGTCCCTGTGCAGCCACAAAGGCACAAGCAGGGAAGGTGAAACACCCATGGGAACATGCCCTCCCAGAGAGTCGGTAAAATAAAGAGACCCAGGCTGCTTGCAGATGAAACCTGAGCAGAAAGGCAAAGTAAATTAGCTTGTAACTCTTGCCGCTTCCTCTGCAAAGCCTGCTCTCAGTCTCCAGCAACTTTTTTTACCGCTCATTTTTGAGAGCTTTTTCTTCGCTCTCCCACAATTTATTATACCATTAAAACCGATGGGGAAAAATGTTCCTCGTTAAGGTGGGAAGGTTTTATCTGAAATACAAAATAATGAAATGGAAAGAAATCTCAAGGCAAGAAAAAAACCCTGCTGTTCTATACAAAAAGAGGATTTTTTTTTTTTTAAAGAAAGGTTTTTCTCTCCCCTCCAGCACCAGCGACAGATTCCTTGTCAGCTCAGCTCACTGGATCTAAACCGAAGGCATCCAAGTAAGGACAGTAATTGGCAACATTTTTCTATATCATTTGGTCACGTTAGGCTGTATTTATGCAATACGCGGACAAGCAGCAGGAACACCTAACAGCTGGAGATTTACAGTATGCTTGAGATATCCACAGCCTGGCAGCCACTGCTGTCCCCCTGCTATTAATGAACTGGAAGTTATGACTGTCCGAATGGTTGTCTTTGGGCCCCTCAACATTTGCTGTATTAAAAGGGATGCTGCCAGCCTCTGCAGAGGGTTGTTTTCTTTGGGTTGTTTTTTTGTTGTTATTGTGAAGACAGATAAACCCCATGCAGCATCTCTCAAATCTCTCAAAGTGGCTGCGATGTATGATTTTTATTTTGCAGGCTGCTCTTCCAGCTGGGGAGGAAAGGGATGTCTGATTCCCCAGCCACCGTAAATCAGTATAATACTACCCTTCACACCACCAATGCTGCTGCAGCAATGTGAATTTACGTCAGCCAGGGATGTAGCTCACTCCTTTTGGCTGTCCGATATAAATGTTAGACCTATCTAATCTTCCTTGCAGACAGAGAGAAAGGGAGAGAAAAAAAATTTAATAGAGACTCTTGTTTAAGAGACAAATTGAGACCAAACTCTTCTGCAGTGTACTTTAAATAGCACTCAGTTCATTGATAACATTCCTTACATTAATATCTGAAGGATATTTTGGCTTTTTCCTTAAAGGTGTTACCACATGCACTTGGCACTAAGGGAAATGGATATAAGCAGCTGTTTAAGGGAAGACTGATGTATTGCTACATGAACATGCAGCAAAGTGGGTTTTTTCATTATAGGGTTATAAATTCACAACTTGCAACCTGAAGGAGTGTGGGCTCTCTTTCTTCCCCAAATTATTAAAATATTATGGTTTGAGGTAAAGCCTCTGTTGCAATATCAAGGGAAGTCAGTGTTATGGTTTTCAGGAGGACTAACAGAAAATCACTGCACAAATGCAAGAAAAAGCAAGACTTCCAATTCACCTGAGAGGTCTGTGCCTTCCTGCGAGGTGCAGAGCTGCTGCTGCGGGAGCTGGAGGAGACCCAGCCGTGCAGCTCTGCACGGGGCTGGCCTGAGCTGTCCTTAAGGGACCGGCCACAACTTGGGGTTCATGCAGCCAGCTGTCTGAGCATTACTGGAGCTGCACCCAGACCCTCATGGGCAGGCAGGTTGATCAGTCTGAGCACTTGTCTTGCCCTGGAACAAACATTGTTTTGACCCATGGAGTAGCCCTAGGCACCCACCAACCCCCCCAGTCCCAGGAACAGGGCTCCTGTGATATTTGGGATCGATACCTGTTCTAGTTAACCTGCTCATGGCCCTTTACTGGGCTCTGCTCCTCATGTGTAAGGCAAAGATGACAGCGTTTTGCTACTTCAGCAGAGCTGGGAGAGCAAACACATGATGGAGGCACCAGAGCATCACTGCACCCCCTATTCCTTGAAGGTTTTCATCCACGGATGCATTAATTTGTGTGCACCATGCCCAGAATCCTTTAAAATTTGTAAGTAACTAATAAAAAAGCAGTGATGTGTAAAGGTCTTCTTGAATTACTAATGCAGTTAAGCAAACAAAAATAAATAATCAAAAGCCCTTCATTCCTTCCCCTGGATCAGATCAAGTCAGGACCCAACCACAGTTTATTCAGCATCTTTTTTTTTTTTTTTTCATGCTTTTTTTCATTGGGTGAGGCCATGGGCATCTTTAAATTGGTATGTAACGGGCAATCAAAAATTTCTCCCTGTATTACGCACATAGAAGCAGCTTGATAGCTCCATGTTGTAGGCTCAGAACGATTTCATGCTCTGCCAGACAACTGCAGGGGAAAAGAGAGAATGGGAGGTGGTCGGGAAAGCCCCAGTTACCCTCTGTGCCCTGCTGCCCTTAGCTTTGTGAGTACATCTCTCCCCTCTGCACATTGCAGAGACCTAAATTTCTTATCTTCTGAGCCAGAACTCGTTTAATGTGACTGGTGCTCCCTGCCCAAAATAATGCCACCAAGAATCACTGGAAAGAGCTGGGAAACCTTGTTTGCTCCTAGACCCCACAGCCCTCTTCCCCACTGGCCATGAACCACCTATGATCATCCCACCTGGTGTCACCTCTTTGCAGATGGAGTATAGATGGCTCTCTTGTCTCCTGCTGCAGCAGAAGGCACTACATCAAGGACAAAATGACCCAGACAGAGTGGAGCTATTCAGAGGAGTCCCTGTCTGCTAGTGAGGATGGTGAGTTCATTTAAAGCAGCCCTGTCCCACACCACAAGTACTCAGAATTGTAGGTTTTTTTCAAAAAGTGGCTTTCTGGTATCAGTTTACTGAAAACAAACAAACAAAAACACAAAAAAACCACAAAAACATTACAAGGTAGGTTTTATATGGCATAAATTTTCATTCAGTTGAAGAGCTTTGACAAGGATAAAAGCCTCTCATTACCAATATCCTAAGTTCTGTTTCCTTCCTATTATTATGGCACAAAATGTCTCATGACATTTTTTCTTAGACTCAGCTTTGGTTCACTTTCCACATTATTAGGGGTTTCCAACAGAAACTGGCAAAAGGCAAGCTCTCAGACCCACACACAGAGCTGGTTATACACCAGTGAGAGCCCATGGGTAGCCAGGGCCACTCTCCACACCTCGCTCGATGGCCCAGCAGCTGACGAGCATTGGCAAGAGTGCTCTGAGGCTCTACGAACCCAGCCTGCTCTGGTAAGGAGCAAGGATGAGCTGATTTTGCAGTCAGCTCCCCTTTGAAGCCAGACTTGCTCTGCATCACCACCCTAAGCCATTTCTGGAGCTCAGGGATGACAACCTGCTGAGGTGGGAGGATGCCCAGAGGTGCTCAGCGTGGTTTCAGTCAACAGTGATGGACCTGGCCCAGAATGGAGGAATACTCTAGTTTTCAGCTTCTTGATTTTAATAGGCCTCCTCCTGCTGATGAATCCCTCTCTTTTTGCCCAAAAAGGGGGAGTGAAGTGAACTTCGCTTGAAGTTCATGAGTGCTTAGATGGTGCTGTCCTTGCAGGCTAACAGCAATGTGCAAACACCCCTCCTCCCCTCCCTGCCTCCTGCATCATGTGGTTGTTCCCCCCCCAGTTGCCACCAGCAAGATGGGCCTCTGCAGCCACCCAAGGTCACTTTTCAAAGCCAGCATCTCCTTTTAGGCTGACACAACTCCTCCATCTTCAGCCATCCAGGCTCAGCAGGATGTTTGAGGGCCAAACTCACATTGATTTCCAGGGGTACATCAGACACCTAAATGTTTTAAGGGATCCAGACCTAAGGGCTTCTCTGTGAGAGAAGCACAATGTTGTCACTAGGCTGTCTCAGTCCACGAGGGTTTATGCAATGCTTAGCTAGCAAAACAAAAGGCAATATCTTCCTGGCTACAGCTTTCTGCCAAAAGATAGGCAGGTCGTGCTTCAATGCAGATGTCTCGGGGAAAAAAATGTGCAGTGCATTAGAGAGCTGTGACTCATAGAATAATTATCCTCGTTTCTCATAGTTTATTAATAATTTAAACCCAATCTTGGTGTTATTGATCTATCATTGAATCGGAGATTTATTTCAGATCTGTAGTCACTGAAGCAGTAAATTTAATCCCCCTTCCCCTCCCACCCTTCCATCCACTAAACTCACCTTATAACTAAAACATGATGTTTAAGCTGTTTCAATAATAGGAGAGGAGAAGAAGACCTCAGAGGCTGTGGGTGGCAGGAGCAGCCTTGAGCCAACAGAAGATCAAGGTGAGCAGCATTAAGATTCTCATTTTAATACACTTTTTTTTGACCAAACCATCCTCCGCATGTGCTCTCAGGGATGCCAAAAGGACCAAATGCTACTTGCTGGCATATGCATCACAACCAGATCCTAAACCAATTTTGCCTGTTTTCATCTGAGCTTGCTTGCCCATTCCCACAGCTAACTATCCATTTTGCATGTATCCCGGTTGTGGATCCCAGTCCTACTCTTTGTCTTCTGGAAACACAGATATGAGCTTGCTGAAGCAAAAGCGCCTGCAACACGCCGGCTGTTGCAAGGCATGCAAGCTCTCTGGCCCGATCATAATATTACTTAAACTGGTGAAAACCTGAAGCAGCTGCCTGGGTGTCCCAGGGGTACCATAACTGTAAAATCAATTTAAGTGTGCAGAGGATCAAGCCTGGACAATTGTAACATGAAGACTCCTACAGCAGCATTCACTTGGCTGTATCGTGTCTGGTGCATTCACTAATAAAAGCAGCAAAACCTGGCCTTTTAAAGGAAGCCAGGAATAGAAACCAGCATGCTTTACAACTGTAAAGTGCCCAGAACACTGATTTTTGTAGACAAATTAAATACATTTTTATTAGACCAATTGTAGTACACAGCTGGAGTAGAAAATGTGTTCTTGGCTGGACCAACTCTTTCTCAAGTCTGAAAGAAAGCAGAAAATATGCCCAAATGTATGTCTCTTCTTTTCCATCTACATTAATCTACGAAATTAAAGATATTGCCATCCCCTGACAGCCTATCCTCACTGCTGTCCTTAGACCCTGCAGCTGGAGTCACAGCAAGTGGGGCTCTTGGCCATGGTCAGGGCTTCTGTACCCATGGAAATGTGCAACAGGGCCAAGCTGTCACAACCTTGTCCTAAAAAGCAAACAAAACTCAGTGCAACCAGGCAGAGAAGATGTGTTGGGGGTAGGCGCAGGAGTAAAGTGCTGACGTGCACCCATGAGCGAGGGCTCTTAGTGCACCTGATGTTTCTTGCCCAAGTGGAAGACATCCCTAGAGATGAATGGCAGGAAAACAAAGCACAACAAATTCAGTGTAGTCTGTAACTATATTTTCCAGAGGTATCATTCTTAATTAAATAGTCATCAGGCTGGGTTTTTCTTGCTTTGGGTTTCAGGGATTTGGGTGTTTGGTTTAGGCTGACTAAACCTGGACTAAGACCAGAGGAATGCTGCTATTTCACTAATCCTGCAGAAGAAGGGATGGTGCAAACAGCAACACATCAGAGTGCCGTGCTGGGTGTTGCAGTGCTGTTGGGAGGGGAGCACAGCCAGGGAAATCCATAGCTGGAAACGCTGCTGGACACTGGGTCCCTCCTGTCCTGATGGGATCACTGCAATCAGCAGGTCACAGCACCTGCAAAGCCCAGGCTTGCTGGCATCAAACATTTCTCTTCCAAGAGTTCCAAGAGACTTTTTTGGCCGGATTTCACCCAAAGGTGTGAATTCCTAAAAACTGTGGCTTTCCTGCACCTACAAAGCAGTGACCTCCCTTCCTCCTCCTCCTCAGCGAAACAGGTGGAGGGAGCAATGGCAGACACAGGTACCCATCACTAGAGCAAGCATGTTTTAGGTACCCACCTGCGATGGGAGCAGGTTTGGTGTTTCTCTGAATACATAACCCTTCCCTCCCACCACTTAGTCCTGCACCAGGCAATTAGGCAGGTATTTTCAGCACTGAGCAGCTAAGAAGAGAAACTGAGCATCACTTCAGGGCGCAGTTGACCTAGAATATGTTATTTAACATGTTCAGGACTCATGGCATCGTGGCAAGGTGAGGAAATGCCTTTTCCTGACCTTTTAGGAATGGGTAACTAGAGAGTTGTGTCCCCATCTCGTCCCCCTGAGCTAGGTGTCTACTCCTCTGAATCGCTTGCTGGGGGTGCCTGTTCCTTGCTGTTAACAATATTAGGCTCCTAATTCAGGCACTTCACTTACAGGGAAGACCTTGGAACTTGGTTCAGCTGGCACAGGTCTCCTGACCCACGGGACGCCTTCCTCAGCAGCCCCTGGTAAGGTGTTTGCAGAGGCAGACCACGCTCGGCTGTCCCACCACCCTCCTCCCTGCAGGCTGGGTGCGGGGGGCAGCACGTGGTCCCCACCCCACTGGGCACCCATCAGAGGATGCGACGGTGCAGAAGAAGTTTTGGCACTGTCTTCACACCACGGGAAATTCTGCTCTTCCCTCCAGCCATGGAGGTGCTTTCTGGGGACACCGAGGAGTACCCCGAGGTCGGAGAGAGTGAGGGGGAAGCCGAAACCGAGAAAGAGGCAGCAGTTGAGGACGGAGAGGAGAATAACCAAGCAGGACTCTATGAGCAAGGTACAGTGTGATATTTGAAATAATCACAGACACTCTGAGATTAATCTGAGTTTTCTAGATGCCCATCTGCCATCCTTTGGAAATCCCAGGCTAAACTAGAACACGTTTTGTTCATAAGAGTAACCAAAATATTTGAAATCCTCCTTTTGCCACTGTGGATCAGAGATTAGCACTGTTTGGTGCCCACAGAGGCCAAGTCATCCTGCCTAGTCATCCAGGGCCATAATAAAACTGGGAAGGGAATCAGAACATTTTTGTCAGAATACTAGAGTTAGCCTCTAGGAACGGGCCACGTGGATGCCTGGGAGTACCAGCCTTAAACTAAAGGGTTGCTGCCCTCTTCCTCCTGGATATCAACAGTTTTCACTTCTGACACATCTCAGATGAGTGGGTGTGGGGTATCAGAAACCACAGGAGGCAAGAAGAACATGTGGTTTGGAGAAAAAAACAGTTGGGAAAGGGGATGGAAGAAGGAAAAAACATGAATCTGAGAAAGAAGGCAAGAAATATGAGATTAGAGAAGGAAAATATCAATAGCTGTTGGGATATGAACAAAAAACTAGGGAGGACAGACCCCAGGGAGGAGAGGAAAACAAGAACAGGGATTAAGAGAGAGGCAGAGCTTGGGGAGCAGTGGAAAAACAGAGGGAGGGACATTGAAAGGGGAGGTGGATATAAATTAGAAGCAAAACTTAGGGGAGAAGAAATTTAGTAAAATTGCAAAACGAAAACTGCACAGTGAAGAGAGGCTGATTCCAGAGAACAGAGGAGATCGGCTCAGCAAGATGATGTTCCTTGCTGTTTATTGAAAGTTTGTTGATGAAATAGCACAGAGAAGGTAACTCCTCTTTTCTTCTTCTGTCTGGATATCTGCAGTCCTCAGAGAAATCAGGCTGTGAAAGAAAGACCTGGGACTGCAAAGCACTTCCTTTTGTTTGGGATAAAAAGTGCAAATTCTGGGGACAAAAATAGGAAAGGGCAGAAAAAGAATGTTCTTGCTTTGCTTTACTTTTTTTTTCTTCTCTTTTTTTTTAGATTTTTGTTTTCACAACAGGCTTTGACACACATTTGTTACATAGAGAGTAGCTGTCCAGAGCAAGGGACATGCTCTATGGTGAGGGCTGCTCTACCATTTCCCAGAATAACTGTCAGGCAAACAGAGGGGCACAACAGCAGAGTTGCTGCCCGTGCTACCTCCCTCTTACCTACCCCAAACCTCTCAATCTCCCATCACCGGGGTGCAGTGGCTTGAAATCTGCAGGAGGAGAATTCCTGGAAACACAGCTCTGCTCTTTCCCCCACCCTGAAGCTTGTCCCTCCATTCCTACTTTTGCTTGTCAGGCATTTGTATAAATAGGATTAACATCTGCAGTTACACTTAGCTAGGTTGCAAATTACACAGGCTATCAAGCCTTGTGCTTCAGGGCATACTCTGATTACCATCAGAGGGGCAAAAATGAGTTTTTCCAATAACAGAATATTGCATGATTGACTGGGGACATTACAGGGCAGAGTGGATTAGCCTTTGCCATCCGTATCAGTTATATGTCATTAACGCATCAAAGCACCAGGCGTGGGCGAGCCGCTTGCATTCAGGCAGCCCTGGAGGTGGCTGAGTCTGGAGGAGTAAGTTTAGTTGTTAAAACTGGTACTGATTTCTGAGCCTGCTTATAAAACGTGCCTCCAGCAAGCTGTGCTCTCTGCTTCTGCTTGCCCACCTCCTGGGCAGCATGCTGCATGGCTTCAGTTCACCAAAGGACCCCATCCTCCCCTCCCTTGTCCTCTTACAGCCAGACCCAGCCCTCCCTCACTGCTACTGCAGGGACCCAGCCATCCCACCTCCACGCCCCACTGCCTTCTCTTTTCCCCTAACCCAAATGATAGTTCTCTGGCAGTGGTTTCCCCAGCTCTGAGACAAGGGCCAGGTCCTGCAGTACAATCTATAGGCTGCTGCACATAAAAGCCATCCTACAATGTGATTTTTCAGAAGCCCAGTTGACACACAGGCTCCTGGAGCTCCCCATCACCACTCTGACACTTTGCAGTCAGGGAGGAAGCCATGGCCTACAAAAAGCTAGAGCATCTCCTGGTGCTTCCCAACTCTGGTGGGATCAAGAGGTATTGGAGGAGCTGGGATGCACTGTAACAGGAGGCTGGAGGGCACCTGACTGAAGGGTCTGTTGACCCCATTGTTAGAGTGCTTCCAGGGGCTTGCAGAAGGGCTGAGGTCCCCATCAGCTCTCTGTTATGTACAAACAGCTTTGCCTACCATCAACATTCAGGCCATCTCATTTCCTTCATCTTGGCAGCAAATGATTGTCTCATTTAAATGGAAGAGCTAGAACTGACAGAAAATCTGAAATAAGAAACATAATTAGCAGCAAAACTTTTAATTCCCCTTTCTAAGCCATTTTTAAATGTGTTAGTGCTTATTTATTGAACCCGGCTTGACATTTAGACAGTTCCTTTTAATGCTAATAGGGTTGATTACCAGGTTGAATCCTACCGCTTTGAGGAAATGGCTGCTCAGTATTCAGAGCTGCCAAGATCCCCCTGCACAGAAATACCCACCTTTCTTCACAAGAAATATGTATTATTCAGAGCAAATACATTAAAATAAGTCCATCACAGGTGTGAGGAGCCTGCACCAGCAATGCCACCCTGGCAGCCCATACACGAGGCGTGTGGCCGTGCAGTGCTGGGGCACCTGGAGGTGGCAGGACACCCATCTGGTGACAGGTGGGGAGCCCCAAGAAGGAGGAGGAGTGGGTGAGAGGGACAGCCACAACAGGGGAGGAAGAGGAAGAGGACCAAGGAAACCACCTGGTTTCCGCAGGTTGCAGCCAAGTGCTAGGATTCCTGTTCTTGCCCACTTGCAGTTGGCACTCTGCACTGAAGACTCTCATTGTCCTCCCTATCCTACAGAGCCAAACACAGCAGGGACTCCTTCCTAATGGAAATCTAGGGGCAAGAAATGTGGGTGGCGTTTTTCTCCCATAACAGTCACTATCAGATTATTTGCTTCAGTGTGTAATGGAGCTTTTTGTGCTCCCTCTCCTGCAGATCAATTGACTGGACAGATGTCTGATTGTACTCCTGTTTCAATATCAATCATTACTCCTTCAGAGCTGCTCCAAAATAGTACAGGTGTCAACAAGAATAGAATTTGGCTTCACATTTACTTTAATTTAGGCTTTGTAGGTGAAAATGGTAGGTTTTCAGAAAATAAGCCTCACCTCCACATTACTGAGTATGCAACGTCAACACAAGGCTACTTGGGTGAAGCAGCAGCCTCCAGACACAGGGCAGGTTCCTAAACACTGAGAATGACAAGCCAGCCTGGCTTGACAAGCTTTGCCAATGGCTATCTGAGTGCAAGAAGATTACCCTGATCTGGGGAACAGAGATACTTGAGCTCAGGAATTTTCCCCAGGGTGTGATTACCTTGTAATAGCCACTATCCCTCATTCTCATTTCTAGCTGGAAAGGAGGTACAAAGCAAGGCTCTTAGTTCGTATCAGTCAGCTGGTAAACAGCCAGGGCATGGGTTTTAAGGCAGCCTTGGAAAAGTGCTCAGGGACATAAATGTCCCTGTCATTAAGGTGGTGAGTTTTCAGCCAGAAGAAGCACTTATCTATCATGTCATCAGAGCATCCAATTGTTTGTTTTTAATTTACATGGGGGAAATCTGAGTGAATCACTCAGATTTGGATGGACCGTTCAAGCCACTGCTGCACATTTTCTCTTTTTTGCTTTCCCATCCATCGTTCATAACCATGCATCACAAGCAGAACAGGAGCTGCTCTCTTTCAATGATGCCTTGGAACGATAAAAAACAAGATGATCCAGGTCAGGCTGGGGGAAGGTGAGCTGACTGCTATAAAATGCCCTTGTTCTGAAACACAGCCATCACCAGGTCATATTTCCACCACATGGCAAGATGTATATTAAAGGTCTGCATATAGCACAAGGCGCATCCCTAGGTTATCAGCTGTGTTTCAGAATGACTTGCCCTCCAGCTGAGGACCTGCAGAAAAGACTTGTCCATGAAGGAGAAGGTGGACAGGACAGGCTTCCACAGGTCCCAAACACAGCAATGGGAGGAGATGGTGTGAGCCTGGTTTGTACAGCATGTGCCTTTTGCTGTATGTCAGTGTGCCCATAGAGTATAGCTGGCACTCGGGTGGCTTGGTGCTTTCCCTTGGTCACTAAGGTCTGCTTCAGGGCTCCCCCCAACAGAGGTCATGGCTTTGTCTTCCACAGTAGGAGTATTCCATGAGAAGGGGTCCATGCTCTGGAGTGGTTGGCCTGCAGAGGCTTTTGTTTTGGAAGCTAAAGGAAAAGGGGATGCAACTGCCTACAAGTCTTGTTGGAAGGGTTTTTAATCTGAAAATCACACGTGGTGTGTTCAGGCTGGAAAGTCACCAAGCAGCTCTGTCTCCGTGATGCAGGGGGTTGCATCGGAAACAGTGACAGGCAGCAGCACGAGATACCTCGGGCTACATTTAAGCTACTTTGCCTTAGTGGGAGACATGGCCTGGTGTGAAATGTAGGACATAAGGATGATTTCAAAGGGTTGGCCCCAAAGTGCACCTGGCCCAGCATCCTGCCCTGGACAAGAGCAGATGCTCAGGAAGCAATACAAAAATAGAGCAAACATTTGTTTATACTTCCCAGAATATTCTCCATTCCCCTAGTGGTCTGTGACTCAAGGGCCTGCGACTCAGGAACCTCCTGAACTGTAGACACCATCTCTGCATTTAATAGCCCTTGATGGATTCTTCTTCCATTGATCAGTTTACACCCTAATGAACCAACACAAACTTTAAAGATCCACTGTACCCTATGGCAAGGAGTGCCACAGCTAAAAAATATCGTGTTTATTTTCAGCTTGTCACTTGATAGTTTTCTTTGATGATCACTCTCTTCCTTTGAAGAGCACTGAACAATGTGAACAGCTGTTCCCCAGTCACGCCACTCTTCCCATCACAACACTCGGTCATATTTCTTCTTCAGTCATTTTTTCTTCCAATATTAAAAGTCTTAATCTATTCAGTCATTCCCTGAATGGAGGCCCTTTTATGCCTTTGATCATCTTCAATTGCCTTCCTCTGTATCTTTTCTATTTCTTCTGTATCATATTTGAGATTGGTGAATCAGGACTGCACAATAGTATTCAAGAGACAGGAGCCCACAGATTTATACAGCAGCATAATGATTTCCTCTGTTTTCCTCTCTCCTCCTTTCCTAATAATTTCCAGTTTTCTGGTTTTTTGGTTGGTTTTTTTTTTTTTGATTGCTACTGAGAGTTGAGCTGACATTTGCATAGAGCCATCTATTACAACCTGAAGATTTTGCTCCCAAGTGGAAAGAGTCAGCTCAGAGCCCATTATTTTGTATGTAAAGCTAGGATTGTCTTTTCCCATGCCCATCACTTTACATTTATCTACATCAGATTTCATCTGTGATTTTATTACCCTTTTATTCAGCGCCAAGAGGGTCTTTCTGTAACTCTTCACCGCCCTTTGCCTCAACCACCCTGAATATCATCAGCAAATTTCTCTCCGTGCTCACTGCTAGATTATTTATGCATATTTCAAAAGCATGTGACAATGTTTAGGCTAATTTAGCAGCTTTCCCTCTCAAATTTGAAGTGCCAGGTCCCAAGGAGAGGGAAGAAATGCAGTTTCCCAAGCTCTTGGGATGCCACTGGAGATCAGTTTTTGTTCCTGGGAATGGATGGCATTGTGCCTAACCAGCACGTCTACCTCTCCCCTTGCACAAATAGATGCGGGGGTGATGCCACTTGCTGGGATATATGTCTGTCGCCTCCATCAGACTGTATGGGACGAGCAGGAGAGGGACAGGGTTATGGTGGCCCTTTCTCTGGCTGAAGCTGGGCCCTGGCACAAAGAGGTTTGTAAAAGTCCTGGGGTCCCAGGAGAGGAGGCAAAGGGGAAGGAATGGATGGCAAAGCCTTTCCCTGAGAAAACCTCTGCACACGAAGTTGTGAGATGTCACTTTGAATGAATAGGAGCTAACTGGCAACTCTTCCTTGCAAAAAGCCACATGTGAGCCTGCTGAGCTTACCCAAGGGAGTCCAAGGCTAGAATCAGATGAGGAGCCGTCGTCCATGGGGGGAGAGTGTGAGGATGATGGGACTGTGACTGCCCTCCACGCCGGAGAGGTAAGACCCAGCCAGCCAGTGAGTGAGAGGAACCAGGCATTACCATGATAGGCACTTTTTCCGTGGTGTATTTTTCCCAGAAGTGCCCAGCGAGGGGCACTTCTTTCTGCTGGGGGCACCCGTGTTTAGGGGAAGAGGCTGGAGAGTTGTCGCTGCTATTTGTAGGCAAAAGGAGTCAGGCTGAGCATTACTCTGGCGCTGGAGGCAAGGGTGAAATGAATTCAGGAGAGGGTTCCTCCTCCCTGTCCAGTGGTAGACCTCGGAAATGTGGGCTTGTAACAAGCATGTTTCCTTCTCCTCCCCAACCCCAGTAATTTCTTGTTGCAGCCTTTAGAGCCAGGCAGAGTGGGATTTGCCAGCTCTCAGGCAAGACCCTCCTGAAAAGGTATACAGCTTCCAGAAAAAGCTCTGTGGTGATTTGATGTTCCTGCAGCTGTGAAAGGAGAAAGGAAGGCAGTGTCTCTTCTCTGATAGTGGAGCAAAAATTGCTCCAAAGGGCAGAGACTCTCCCCTTTAAGAGATTTAAGCTTGACCATCAGAAAACCAGGATCCATTTGATGAGAAAAGAGCAGGGCACAAAGTGTCTCTTGAGATGTGGGAAGACCTGTGTTTCCTTGCAGAAAAAAATGTGCATAAGCATGAAAAAACCCCACTGGTTTCACAGGTCCACAAAGCAAAAATAGAAATTCAAGAGAAAAACAGTGGCAGACCTGTAGATACTGCAGCCATCAACCCCCTGAGTGGGAAGGACACTCAGCCACCTTAAAAACAAAGGCAGAAGTCTCTACTTCCATCCCAGCCCTTTGGCTGATGGCTGTGCCACTGCGCACTCTGAAACTGGGGACTGGCAAGTGCCAGGGACTCCTCCGGCACAGCTGAGGGGGTTACCTGTGCCTTCACCCTTCACTTGTTTAAGGGTAAGTTTGGGGGCTGGAATGGCTAGGTGGTGCGCCCAGTGCCAGCCCGCTGCTGGTGAACCACACCAGGTTGGCACGCACATCTGCACAGCCCTGGGGCAGTGATAGTGGGTATAACACCCATCCCTTCAGTCACTGTTAGAAATTTCCCATTTCATTCAGGTCAGAGCTGGAAGGTCTTTGTGTTCCTCTTTCAATGGGAGGTTTTTGGAAGGAACAAGTTAAAAATAATAACTCAGCACCCAAAAGGCAGGTGTAGATCATAGATAGAGCACAGCTTTTATAGAAGTAGCAGTGGCAGCAGCCTATATAGCTGGGTCAGCAACTGCAAAAGTGGACAGGTGCTATTTATCAGTCCTGGTGGTACCAGGGTTTGAGCTGTTGGCCAGCCCACCCAGCCCTGGAGCACAGCTGGCTGGTGGATGAGGAAAACCCACCTGTAAAGCAATCTGGGGCAAGACAGCGTGGCTCTAGGTGACATGACTGCTCACAGTAGAATGCGTCCGATGGCTACTATAAATACTACAGAGAGGAAAAAGGCCTTTAAAGCTAATACAGGCTTAAACCCCTTTTGAGCAATTATCAGGAAGTAGGACAGCTAATCAGGAATGTTTCCATCACAAATGCTTTTCAAAAGCAGGTTTTTTTTCCTTTCCAAAATGCAAATATTCTCATTTCCCTTGAAGTTTCTCTGTACCAGGATTGCCTTAAAAACTGAGCCCGTCTTGTTTTTTAATGTAGTTTCTCAGGGGTTTGTTTTTAAAGAAGAGACAGGAGCTGCTTTTAAAAACTTGTTTTAAAAGTTTTAAAGTTTTAAGGCTTTTTAAAAGGCTTAAAATATTTTTTCTTTTTTTCCACTTTCTCAGTGTTTCACAGGATGTTAAAAGAATGCCAAATTAACAAGTTGTTCACATTTTCATATGAAAAACAACCATAACTTTCCATTGAGCTCTTAGAAAGGAAGTGTAAACATGCCAACTGCATTTATTTGGGAGCACAGATAATTAAATATAACCTGTGTTTCCTGACATTATAGATATACATACTGAAAAGGAGTTTTGGTGTTACACTAAATGCAGTGGGTTTGATTGCCTTTGTGGAAAGAAACAGCCTAGACTTAAGCCCAATTTATCTTTTAAAAAAATTAATAACGCTGATGCTGAGTTTCCTTTGTCCTCTGAGGAGACCACCTGGACTGAAGATTCTGCAAAGTGCACCTTTTGCAGTGCTCCTGAAAAGCCATTTCCAACAGTGATGGATCTGAAGGAACAACCCCAGGAACATGTGAGTCTACCCATAGTATGTGAGCATGCCTGTAGCATGAGTTTCTTCCTGGGAAGAGGGAGAGTGATCACCCCGTGGCAGCAGCAGAGAGGAAGGGGAGAGGGATGTAGGCAGAGGGAGCTGGAGGGTGAGGAGGTCCCTGGTCCACTCTGGTGCCCCATGCCAGCCCCACTGCTCCTGATGCATGCTGCACCCCACAGCTCTTTTGCTGCAGGAGATATAAGGAACTGTTTGACACTGCCATCCAAGAGCTGATGAGTGAAGATGAAGTAGAGGAAGAGCTGGACATCACTGCCCATGCTGACTCCTCCCAAGCTGAACTGAGAAGCTGCATCAAGAAGAAACTGCTGCAACAGTAAGAGACTGAGGGAGAGCAGCCCTGGGCCCTCATGGGAGGAAAGGAGCCCCATCACCAGGTCCCTTCACTGCAGTCACAGGGAATTTCGCTGGTGGGAACCTGTTTTCGGCATTGTACTGCTGCCCACGTGCACCAATTGAGGTGTCCTCATGTCAGTCCTACAATGGTATCCACTGCCTGCCCCAGGCAGGACGGGCTGAGCAAGCAGCAGTGCTGAACAGGCCAGAATAAAATGTTGAACCAGAATGGTTCAGTGCTGCCAAGGCAATACTTGCCTGAGCGTCCTCATGCAAGTCATCACTGCATAACCCTTAGAAAGGCTCTGGATGGCGTGATGGGGAACAGCAAGAGCTGGGGGCTCAGCAGCTGTCAGCTACTCTAGCTCTGCAATTTTGTCATTGAAGGTTTGACATTTGCAGATTAGGAAGAGGCATGGGGCCACATGCTTTCCCAAATGGCAAAAGGTTTTCCCAACTCAAACCGTGGGTAACTGTTCTCTCCTACGAGATCCTGAAGGCATCTTACCCCATGTAGAGCCTCCCTTCCGTCACACAGCCCCTGCACACCTTCCCACCACAGCTGCTTCAGTTCCCACACCCAGCAGCCTTGGTGGACATGGATGTGACTTCCCAACCTCCTCCCAGGCTTCTCAGTAGCAGAAAAAGGGTCTAACTCCTGTATCGCTCTCCTGGGGATGCACCTTTCCCACGGCACACCTCGGGTGGCCATGGCTGGGGCACATCAGCCTCATCAAGGTGGGCAGAGACCAGAGTGCATCCCTTAAATTATCCATGCCTTGTTGCTGTCTCCCCTTTTCTCCCACTGTTTTGATCCTTTAGGGTCTGCCTTGTAAGTGCCATCAAGTCTTCACGGGAGTGACAGCCTACACTGAAATTTCCCTCAGGTACAGAGGGGCAGTATGAGGTTCCAGTGCCACTCAGGTCTCCCAGCAGGACCTGGTTTGAGACTTTTGGGTAGGGTCTGTCTTCTGGCTCTACAGGGGTCAGCAGTGTACATGGCCTGCAGTGCTTGGTCTCACCAGTCACACAAGCTGAGTTTTGCCCTGAGAGACCAGAGGGGCAGTCCACCACACGCAGGCGGAGTGAGGCATATTTTAGTTCTGCACATCTTTAAAGGAAATATCTATTGCTTAAGTTTCATAAGATAGACTGATTATTTTTATACATTCATTTTTGTTTCTTCTCGGGAACTGAAATATTAATGATTAGACTTTAGAAAATCCACTTTGTCATTTAGTAAGCATTTACTAAATTATTAGATTTCTATAATAGGGCACCCAGCAGGGCACCCAGACACACGTGTGATGAGCTGTGGGGGCAAGATGTCCCAAGGGCTGGGACTCACATCACTGCTGCAAGCCCATACCCATGCCTTCCCCATCACCTGCAGCTCCCTTTGACTGATGGGCAGTGAAACAGGCATTTCTACTGCGCTATTCATCAGATCTGCAAGGAGACAGATCTCCCATATCTCTTCTTTGGCTATCAAAGACATCTATGGTGACAATCTCATACACAGACATCTACATTGCTTCAGATGAATCATGAAAAAACATCCCATGGTACTTGTTTTCCCTGAGATTATGTGGGTAGTGTCATTAGCCAACAATTTGATCTTATATTTAACTTCCCTTTTTTGGTTTTAGGTTGGATGAAGGAGGCTTTGAGAACTCCAGGGAAATACTTCAGCAGTATCTGAAACCAGGTGCCTGTATGTACCTTTGCTAATGAGTTGCTGTAATTGCTGGGCTCGATCTGGAGCCAGAAGCATGCGGGAGCTTCAGTGCACCTAGACAAGACACAGCCCTTTGTGTAGTAAAAGGTGCCATAATCCTAATAAGGAGTAGCCAGGGACTTTCATAGTTACTCAAAACACAGATCTGCATAATTGCCTGCCTACAAGGCCTGTCATCTCCAGACCATATGTCCTGTGGTTGAGAAGAGTAGGAGATGGTACAGAAGAGACTTGCTAGTTCATGTCTAGTCTGCCCTTTGCAGTAAGTAATTCCCAGCTGCTCATAGGCTTAATGTTTCACTGTTTTAAGCAAGGAGATCCCTTTCATCTCTTAGGAAAGCCATCCTGCAGCCTCGCAGAGCCTACCCCATCCTAGTTAGGTTAGATTTTCCCTTTCCACTTATTTCTCCTTAAATAAAGCAAAAGACACAAAACCTCCTTGATCCCTCCCTCCATGCCCCCTCCTTTCCAAATAATCCATGACACAAGTCTTGGAGAAATGGAGCTGCCTTTTCCTCAAAAACAATCTTTTAAAATTTTTTCAGGGACCAGGATCTCATCCAGACTCTCAAAACAAAGTGAACACACTGTCAGATCAGAAACTGTCCCTTTCAAAAAGCACCAACTAACATCAGCCCCTCCAGAAGACCTACTGGAGCTGGAGAGGGATTTTGTTGCAGAGCACTTAAAGGTGGGTGTATCTTGTTAGATCTCTTCCTGTTGCTTTTCAGGCAGGGACTATAGAGACCTGTATAGTGTTGGGTTTGTTTATACCCTGTGGAGTCCTGTGGTTCCAGTCAAGCACATTTAGATATCTCTTATGAGATATGGAGAAGATCCTTATTCAGCAAAATGTTAAAATGGTTATCAGTGGGCACGCTAAGTTGATGGGACATACCAACTTGTGGCTGTTTGAAGATGAACTTCATCAGGTGTTCACGGCTGAGGGGGAAGGCTGAGTCTGGCATCCCCAGGGTTTTACTAGGATTGTAACTGTGTGTAAAGGGTTTTACCTATGAAGCATCCTATGCAGGTTGAAGGCTGAATGCCACCAGTCAGTGATCCCCACCCGTACTGAAGCCTCACACCCTGCTCTACTCGCCTCCATACCATTCATCTCTCTTCCGTTCCAAACCAGGCTGCCCTATCCAACCTGTCTAGCAGGGACAGATCCAGGCTCCTCAACTGGGAATCACTTGGAAAAGTGCTCCTGGCCCCAGGCCAAGCCCCAGCCCAGCAATTTAACAGCACAGGCAAAAGTTTTGCAGGCTCCAGGCAGCCTTGAATTCATCAGCA